>NC_135823.1:38188097-38488097 GCF_964213995.1 Mustelus asterias
GGAAACATCCTCCCAGCAGCCACCTTGTCAAGTCCCCTCCATTGCACTACTGGAAGCATTATCAGTCATTACAGGTCAGGTATAGATAGCATAGATCAAAAAATAACAGCACAGCTCAGCCAAGTACAGCACAGATCAGATCCAGCAGTCAGGTACAATATGGATCAAAGCAGCAGAACTCTACAGATGCTGAGTGTTTGGAATAAAAACAGAAAGTGCTGGAATCACTGAGCAGCTAGGCAGCATCAATACTAATGAAACGTTAACTCTGTTCCTCTCTCCACAGATGCTGCCTAATCTGCTTAGTATTTCTAGCATTTTCTTTTTTATTACAGTATGGGTGATGTACTGCATGAACCAATCAGGTACTGCATGAGTCAGAGGTAGCATGTGTCAGATGGCATGGGTCAGAGATAGCACAGGTCATGTACAACATAGATCATACACAGTACAGATCATGTACAACACAGGTCAATCATGTACAGCACTGGTCAGGTACAGCACAGATCATGTACAGCACCAATCATGTACAGCAAATATCAATCATGTACAGCACAGGTCAGTTAGGTACAGCATGTGTTAGGTGCAACACTTGATAGGTTGCTGAATGATTATAAGCCCAGAGGGAGAAATAGCTCCTATTGTGGGTGGCACAGTGGTTAGCACTGCTGTCTCACAGTGCCAGGGTTCAATTCCGGCCTTGGGTCACTGTCGGTGTGGAGTTTGCACGTTTTCCCCGTGTCTGCATGGGTTTCGTCCGAGTGCTCCGGTTTCCTCCCACAGTCCAAAAGATGTGCAGGTTAGGTGGATTAGCCAATGCAAAATATGCGGGGTTACGGGAATAAGGGCATGGTTGGGATGCTCTTTCGGAGAGTCAGTGTCGACAGAATGGCTTTTTCTGTAGGGATTCTATGATTTTATGTGGAATGTTTGAAGTCTTATTAAACAGAAACAATGAGGCTTCAGTTTAATGCCTCATCCTCCCTCCCTCCCTCCCTCCTCACAACGGTGTGATCAAAACTGTTAGGGAGCTGGCTTAGAGGATTTCAGTTGTGCTGTCGGAATCAGTGTCAAAAGGAAGGTTCGGTGATTCCGGAGTTTATCTGTAGATGCTCTGCACACACAGAAAGCAGGAAAAGAAGATTAGTGATGGGGAAAGTGATAGCTGAAATTTACCAGAGGGTGGGAGCAACGGAGGGGTGGGGAATGGGAGTTTTGGAAGCGGGTTGGGGAAGCATGGAGCAGTAGAATAGAGGTGGGGGAATGGGTGTGGGGGTACTAAGGAGTGGGTAAGGGAAGAGCTGGGTTGGGAGGGGAGTTGGAGGAGAGAGAGAGAGAAGGATGAGGAGAAGGGGAATGGGTAACAGAAGAGGAAGTGGGGGCAGGGAGAAGGGAGGGGAGTGGGAAGAGGGAGAGTAGGAAGGAAGGAGAGATTGTGGGGAAAGCTAGCGAAAGAGGGTAAGCAGGTAGGGGGCAGGGGATGGAGGGATGAGTGCACCCTGAGTAGAGGGGGGAGGGTGGCTGTCACAGTGGGACTGTGTGGAAGGATGCAGTTCACGCAGTCGCCTCTCCCTCCAGTCCAACCAGCAGCACTTACTCTCCTGATTCCTCAGTGGGAGACTCTTCGGCCCTTTTCATCTGGTTCTTGCTTCCCGCATTTCACAGCAGTCCCTAAACCAGTAATTATGCTCTACCCAAAGTTCCTGCACAGTGACAGAGTGTTTTTAGAAACAGCTTGCTGATGTTGCTCTGAAATTGTACACATTTTAGAGATCCTCTCCAACAGCGATCTCACTAACTGACAATAGCCCACATCACATAGAATGGGACTGCATAAAGATAACATGTTGAGTAGGGGCTGCTTAGTGTCAGCCACGATACTATCTTCATATATAATAACATCCTGAGCTTCTCTCCTATTACCTTCTTTCAATCCCCATCCCATGTTTTTCTCTATTTCACACTCATCAATTTTCAGGGCCGAGATAATGAAGAAAAGTAAATGAATACAGAAAGATTTGTACAATATAATATACTGTAAGTGGTTACAGAGTTTCTTGGTCAATACAGGAGAGCCACCAGAAACAATTGTGGTAACACTCTCTCACTCCAACACCTTCTGTTTAACACTCCCTCACTCTAACTCTCTCTGTATAACACCCTCACTGTAACACTCTGTATCACACATCATCACTGTAACACTTAATTCGTTGACTGTAATAGTCTCTCTGTATTACCCTCACTTAAACTCTTTCAGCATTATACACTATCATAGCGATATCAACTGTATCATATATCAGGCAGGGCCAGGGATGGGTGTGTGATGGGCGTGGGCGTGAATTGAAAATCGTGCTCCCGGAGGGTGTCACTGGATCTTAATGTCTCTGGGGCGTAATGCGATCTTTAAAGGGATGGATGGAGGTGAGGGTGTAGGGAGGAGCGGGGAAGTTGCCTTCCTGAATGAACTGGTCATGATGAGCTCATTAACAGGCCTCAGAGGAGTTTTAAATTGTCAATCGAGGGACATGGGGAACATCTGGGACATGTCAGGGTGTAGCTGTTGTGAGCAGAGTGGGGAGCAATGAGGGTTAATGGATGGTGGTCAATATATTTAAGAAACAGGGAGTAATGCTCAGCTGCTGACTCTGTGGCACAACATCGCTGCTGCTACAAAGCTGTATTTGTGGACACTGAGTGGTGAAATTCCTGACAGGAGTTTGAGGCAGTTGGAGATGGGAAAGGAAGTGTTCACGATTATACATGTTCCAGCTGATGGGAGTATTGATGAGAGCAGGATATGTTGACATTGAACAGAGCAACATGGAGGAGCTTCAGTAGGGGCATACTCCTCATCACGAGGAGGCTAGAGAAGCCGAGAGAGAGGCTGCAAGGAGAAGATGATGCTACCCAAATCATTGAGTGTACCATCCAAGATGCAGCTACCTTCAAATGACAGAGTGCTAGTGCTTTCAGAGTCTGTACCCTACCAGTCAATTGGTCAATTGCACTCCGGTCTATTATAACCCGATACCTGTGGTCCCTATGGTAGTTTCCTATCTGCAGTTGTCAAGGTTATCATGATGTTGAGCTTTTGGGCCTTTGGATTGTTCCAGGGATCAGCTGAATTTCTTAGCTGACAGCTCATCACACCATCAGGCAGATCATAGATGCCCTATTCCAAAGAAATACGTCCATTTTGAAACACACTTTGTTGCATAAATGGATTCTCTTTGGTCTAGGGGATACTCACATTTGCATTAGGGGTGAGCCAGCCAGATTCCTCAACAGAAAAGCATGCCATTCATTGAATGTGCAACCGGTCTTTGACCACATGAAGCACATCTTGCAGATCAGCCATGATCTTATTGAATGGCGGAGCAGGCTTGAGGAGCTAGATGGCCTACTCCTGCTCCTATTTCTTATGTTCTTATGTTCTTAGATCTTCACTCTGTTCCTGGGCCGAGGTCAAAATTCCGTCATCTTGCAAAAATTCCAGATGCTGCACTACTTTAAGCTTTAGATTCTGCGGTGGCTGCTGGAGGTGATTCCTGATGCCTGTCCAATAGCCAGACACAGATGCAGAGAGGCATTACAACCAGAGCCATTTACTAACACAGACCTGCATTGAACCGACCATTGTCATCTTGTAAATGTATTTCCATTCCTTGGCTCGTCAGGTGGCGCTCTCTAGTATGAGCCAGCTAGGGTGTCCCATATTGTGATTGTTTGCTGTGTATTGCACAACATGTCTATCGTTATATATTTAACTGGTTACATGATTGTTGTAAGAGCTGATCACATGATTTGATGGTGATGTCACGAGGGTGTTTCACAGGCTATTGTCTAATTTATTTTTCAACTCTGTACAAGAGCTCCTCGAATAAACCTGTTGTGTGTTACTTTGAATCTCTGCATGCAAACCACGTCTTTTACCTTTTGTTTAAAACCCATAACCCCTAACATAGTTAGGACATTGCATCTATACAATAGGAATTGGATGCAGACAAGCTCCTGGAAAGACACTCTTCCTCAGAGGAGGACATCAAACAGGAAGAAAAAGAGAAAGAGGAGGGTAAAGGGAATGTTGCAGAGGAACCTGGTGTCCAGGCATTGGAGGAAGACCATAAAGACTGTCCTAGACCTCTGGCAATTGGCTTGCTGGATGGCTGCAAGGGCTACACTGATTCAGCAACATTTCTCTTGAGTACTGTTATGATCCCAGCTGGCGCTTCTTCTGGACAAGTCAGATCCCAGAGTGGAACCTGGCTTGAATGAACCTATCTTTTATTCTTTGTTTAGAAATGTGGATTGTGCTTACTGAACAGAGTCACAGGAGTTCACTGAAGAACTTTAAACAAAATAATAAAACATTGATTAAACAAGATTAACTATAGTATATCATTCCTTCACCCACCCATTCCTTTACAGATATATACAGTTTTGTAAGGATAGCACAAGTTACAAAATTTAACTCATACTCTACTGTCCACAGCAAGTGCACAATCCACGTATTCAATCGACAAACTGCGGTCACATTCTAAAACCAGGTGACAAATGCCACCCCAAACAACTCCCATGGATTTCTCATCAATTGTCACACTGTAAGCCAACTGATCTCACTGTCTTCACCAAGGATCCAACCCTAGGATTTCAACCTCTCCTTCCAGTGTTCCTCTGCACTGGAGCAGCACGTGCATTCAAGCCTTCCATGTAATCTCTTGGATAACCAGCCTTGCCAACAGAACTCCACTGCTTCACAGGCCTGTAGTAAGGAGCCACCAACTTTTATACCTCCTTGGATCTCTGGCTCCTCGCAAGTCCACATTATTCCAGGCCTGCACCTGATCGTCCTGTCTCTTAACTTGGAGCCCCTGCTCTTCAATCTTAACTTCACCTTAACAGGACCAGCTCCAGATTCCTGTTCTTTCCCTTTGACTTGAAGGTCGTCTTGGGACTCTTCTCCTTTTCCTTCAGGACTTGGTCCCTGTAGCTCCCCCTCCCAGTAAACTGATGACATTTAAAACTTATTTTTCTTAGCAATCTGCTAGCATGTCCGGTTAGAGAGATTTAAACTGCTCCCTTCACATTGAAACAGAATCACCATCTGAACTGAAACTGCTATTGCTGTTTCTGTGGACCCCTGGTTGGGAGACTATTATATCCTTACAAGGACTTAAGTGAAACAAAGTTAATAAATGTAATGAGATTAGCAAAATTTGTACACCATAGCTTTATCATAACTCAGCCCTTGTGTCTTTTTTCCTCTTATTCCCACTCTTTCACTCAGTGAGGAAGGTTTCATTTAAGTCCACGACTCAATCATCATTTTTGTTAACTGTAGGCATATTTCCATCTTCAAGCTCATTTTATGAACTCAAATATGGTAAATTCTCATTTTGATTTAGTTGCATTTTTGTGCATTAACATCTCATTTCTGATTGAAATCTCTTTTCACTGTCTCAAGGATGTTGTTGAGATGCTCATGTTCACTCAAAAGGGTTTCCTACGCCTGATTGGTTTGATCTTAAGCTTATGATCTTGTCATTGCTCCAAATTTCAAACAGGTCTTTTCCACTCCTGTTTTGCACATTGTCAATTATCTTCTTCTACTGGAGTTTCATTGTTCGTCCAAACCCATCAATTTGTTTGCATTATTTACAAACTATATCAGCGCACTGCTCAGCAGATTTTGAATGGTCTTTTGCAAACTATCCACTTGCCTGCATTCCTACTGCTGTATTTTGTGTTTTAGCCCTGGCGAATACCTGTAAATCAATGTCTCTGGTCATTGACTTGGAAGAATCATTTTTCAATTTCAGTTTCTTTTGTTGACACTTCATAATTTCCAATTTTGCGGGCACTTCAGCTGTTTTCCTATTGTCCATTACAGCTGAATCTGCAACTTAACTTCCATCAGTGTAAGAAATGTTCCAGCATGTACACAAATGAATAATCCAATCGCCACCCCAATACATTGAGACTCTGATCTCCACAACTGGCCACATCACTGTAACATTCTCTGTGTAACACACTCTGTGTAACACACCCTAACTGTAACACACTCTCACTGTAACACTCTCAGTGTAACACACTCTGTGTAACACACCCTAACTGTAACACACTCTCACTGTAACACTCTCTGTGTAACACACTCTGTGTAACACACTCTGTGTAACACACCCTAACTGTAACACACTCTCACTGTAACACTCTCTGTGTAACACACTCTGTGTAACACACCCTAACTGTAACACACTCTCACTGTAACACTCTCTGTGTAACACACTCTCACTGTAACACTCTCTGTGTAACACACTCTGTGTAACACACCCTAACTGTAACATTCTCTGTGTAACACACTCTGTGTAACACACCCTAACTGTAACACACTCTCACTGTAACACTCTCTGTGTAACACACTCTCACTGTAACACACTCTCACTGTAACACTCTCTGTGTAACACACTCTGTGTAACACACCCTAACTGTAACACAGTCTCACTGTAACACTCTCTGTGTAACACACTCTCACTGTAACACTCTCTGTGTAACACACTCTGTGTAACACACCCTAACTGTAACACACTCTCACTGTAACACTCTCTGTGTAACACACTCTCACTGTAACACTCTCTGTGTAACACACTCTGTGTAACACACCCTAACTGTAACACACTCTCACTGTAACACTCTCTGTGTAACACACTCTCACTGTAACACTCTCTGTGTAACACACTCTGTGTAACACACCCTAACTGTAACACACTCTCACTGTAACACTCTCTGTGTAACACACCCTCACTGTAACATTCTCTGTGTAACACACTCTGTGTAACACACCCTAACTGTAACACACTCTCACTGTAACACTCTCTGTGTAACACACTCTCACTGTAACACTCTCTGTGTAACACACTCTCACTGTAACACTCTCTGTGTAACACACTCTCACTGTAACACTCTCTGTGTAACACACTCTGTAAAACACACCCTCACTGTAACACTCTCTGTTAACACACTCTGTGTAACACACCCTAACTGTAACACACTCTCACTGTAACACTCTCTGTGTAACACACTCTCACTGTAACACTCTCTGTGTAACACACTCTGTAAAACACACCCTCACTGTAACACTCTCTGTTAACACACTCTGTGTAACACACCCTAACTGTAACACACTCTCACTGTAACACTCTGTGTAACACACTCTCACTGTAACACCCTGTGTAACACACTCTCACTGTAACACTCTCTGTGTAACACACTCTCACTGTAACACTCTCTGTGTAACACATTCTGTAAAACACACCCTCACTGTAACACTCTCTGTTAACACACTCTGTGTAACACACCCTAACTGTAACACACTCTCACTGTAACACTCTGTGTCACACACTCTCACTGTAACACCCTGTGTAACACACTCTCACTGTAACACTCTCTGTGTAACACACTCTCACTGTAACACTCTCTGTGTAACACATTCTGTAAAACACACCCTCACTGTAACACTCTCTGTTAACACACTCTGTGTAACACACCCTAACTGTAACACACTCTAACACTCTGTGTAACACACTCTCACTGTAACACCCTGTGTAACACACTCTCACTGTAACACTCTGTGTAACACACTCTCACTGTAACACCCTGTGTAACACACTCTCACTGTAACACACTCTGTGTAACACACCCTAACTGTAACACACTCTCACTGTAACACTCTCTGTGTAACACACTCTGTGTAACACACCCTAACTGTAACACACTTTCACTGTAACACTCTCTGTGTAACACACTCTGTATAACACACCCTCACTGTAACACTCTCTGTTAGCACACTCTATGTAACACACCCTAAGTGTAACACACTCTCACTGTAACACCCTGTGTAACACACTCTCACTGTAACACTCTGTGTAACACACTCTCACTGTAACACCCTGTGTAACACACTCTCACTGTAACACACTCTGTGTAACACACCCTAACTGTAACACACTCTCACTGTAACACTCTCTGTGTAACACACTCTGTATAACACACCCTCACTGTAACACTCTCTGTTAGCACACTCTATGTAACACACCCTAAGTGTAACACACTCTCACTGTAGCACTCTCTGTGTAACACACTCTGTATAACACACCCTCACTGTAACACTCTCTGTGTAACACACTCTGTGTAACACACTCTAACTGTAACACACTCTCACTGTAACACTCTCTGAGTAACACACTCTGTGTAACACACCCTAACTGTAACACACTTTCACTGTAACACTCTCTGTGTAACACACTCTGTATAACACACCCTCACTGTAACACTCTCTGTTAGCACACTCTATGTAACACACCCTAAGTGTAACACACTCTCACTGTAGCACTCTCTGTGTAACACACTCTGTATAACACACCCTCACTGTAACACTCTCTGTGTAACACACTCTGTGTAACACACTCTAACTGTAACACACTTTCACTGTAACACTCACTGTGTAATACACTCTGTATAACACACCCTCAATGTAACACTCTGTTAACACACTCTGTGTAACACACCCTAACGGTAACACACTCTCACTGTAGCACTCTCCGTACAACACATCCTCACTGTAACACCCTCACTGTAATGCCCTCACTGTAACATTCTCTGTTAACACACTCTCTGTGTAAGACACCCTAACTGTAACACCCTAACTGTCACACCCTAACTGTAACACACTCTGTGTTACACAACCTCACGGTAACACTCTCACTGTAAAACTCTGTGTAGCACACACTCGCTGTAACACACTGTGTAACACACTCCCACTGTAACACTCTCTCTGTAACACTCTCACTGTAACATTCTCACTGTAACACACTCTGTGTAACACACCCTAACTGTAACACACTCTCACTGTAACACTCTGTGTAACACACTCTCACTGTAACACTCTCTGTGTAACACACTCTGTAAAACACACCCTCACTGTAACACTCTCTGTGTAACACACTCTGTGTAACACACCCTAACTGTAACACACTCTCACTGTAACACTCTGTGTAACACACTCTCACTGTAACACTCTCTGTGTAACACACTCTGTATAACACACCCTCACTGTAACACTCTCTGTGTAACACACTCTGTAAAACACACCCTCACTGTAACACTCTCTGTGTAACACACTCTGTGTAACACACCCTAACTGTAACACACTTTCACTGTAACACTCTCTGTGTAACACACTCTGTATAACACACCCTCACTGTAACACTCTCTGTGTAACACACTCTGTATAACACACCCTCACTGTAACACTCTCTGTGCAACACACTCTGTGTAACACACCCTAACTGTAACACACTTTCACTGTAACACTCACTGTGTAATACACTCTGTATAACACACCCTCACTGTAACACTCTCTGTGTAACACACTCTGTATAACACACCCTCACTGTAACACTCTCTGTGCAACACACTCTGTGTAACACACCCTAACTGTAACACACTTTCACTGTAACACTCACTGTGTAATACACTCTGTATAACACACCCTCACTGTAACACTCTCTGTGCAACACACTCTGTGTAACACACTCTAACTGTAACACACTTTCACTGTAACACTCACTGTGTAATACACTCTGTATAACACACCCTCACTGTAACACTCTGTTAACACACTCTGTGTAACACACCCTAACGGTAACACACTCTCACTGTAGCACTCTCCGTATAACACATCCTCACTGTAACACTCTCACTGTAACGCCCTCACTGTAACCTTCTCTGTTAACACACTCTCTGTGTAACACACCCTAACTGTAACACCCTAACTGTCACACCCTAACTGTAACACACACTGTGTTACACAATCTCACGGTAACACTCTCACTGTAACACTCTGTGTAGCACACACTCGCTGTAACACACTGTGTAACACACTCCCACTGTAACACTCTCTCTGTAACACTCTCTGTGTAAAACACCCTCACTGTAACACTCTCTGTGTAACACACTCTCACTGGAACACTCTTGCTGTAATACTCTGTGTAACACACTCTCACTGTAACACTCTCTCTGTAACACACTCTCAGTGTAACACAGACTCACCGTAACATTCCCTGTGTAACACACTCTCACTGTAACACTCTTTCTGTAACACACTCTCAGTGTAACACACACTCACTGTAACATTCTCTGTGTAACACACTCTCAGTGTAACAGTCTCTGTGTAACACACCCTGTGTAACACTCTCACTATACCACTCTGTGTAACACACTCTCACTGTAACACACTTTGTGTAACACTCTGTGTGTAACACACTCTCACTGTAACATTCTCACTGTAACACTCTCACTGTAACACACTCTCCCTGTAACACTTTGTGTAACACACTCTCACTGTAACACTCTGTGTAACACACTCTCACTGTAACACTCTCACTGTAACATTCTCACTGTAACACTCTCACTGTAACACACTCTCCCTGTAACACTTTGTGTAACACACTCTCACTGTAACACTCTGTGTAACACACTCTCACTGTAACACTCTGTGTAACACACTCTCACTGTAACACTCTGTGTAACACACACCCACTGTAACACCCTGTGTAACACACTCTCACTGTAACACTCTGTGTAACACACACTCACTGTAACACTCTGTGTAACACACTCTCACTGTAACACTGTGTGTAACACACTCTCACTGTAACACTGTGTGTAACACACCTTCACTGTAACACTCTCTGTGTAACACACTCTCATTGTAACACTCTGTGTAACACACTCTCACTGGAACACTCTGTGTAACACATTCTCACTGTAACACTTTCTGTGTGTAACACACTCTCACTGTAACACTCTGTGTAACACACACCCACTGTAACACCCTGTGTAACACACTCTCACTGTAACACTCTGTGTAACACACTCTCACTGTAACACTGTGTGTAACACACTCTCACTGTAACACTGTGTGTAACACACCTTCACTGTAACACTCTCTGTGTAACACACCCTCATTGTAACACTCTGTGTAACACACTCTCACTGGAACACTCTGTGTAACACATTCTCACTGTAACACTTTCTGTGTAACACACTCTCACTGTAACACTCTGCGTAACACACTCTCATTGTAACACTCTGTGTAACACACTCTCACTGTAACACTTTCTGTGTGTAACACACTCTCACTGTAACACTGCGTAACACACTCTCAGTGTAACACTCTGTGTAACACACTCTCACTATAACACCCTGTGTAACACACTCTCACTGTAACACACTCTCCCTGTAACACTTTGTGTAACACACTCTCACTGTAACACTCTGTGTAACACACTCTCAGTGTAACACTCTGTGTAACACACTCTCACTGTAACACTCTGTGTAACACACTCTCACTGTAACACTCTGTGTAACACACTCTCACTGTAACACTCTCTGTGTAACACACGCTCAGTGTAACACTCTGTGTAACACACTCCCACTGTAACACTCTCTGTGTAACACACGCTCAGTGTAACACTCTGTGTAACACACACCCACTGTAACACCCTGTGTAACACACTCTCACTGTAACACTCTGTGTAACACATTCTCACTGTAACACTCTCTGTGTAACACACTCTCACTGTAACACTCTCTGTGTAACACACGCTCAGTGTAACACTCTGTGTAACACACTCTCACTGTAACACTCTGTGTAACACACTCTCACTGTAACACTCTCTGTGTAACACACGCTCAGTGTAACACTCTGTGTAACACACACCCACTGTAACACCCTGTGTAACACACTCTCACTGTAACACCCTGTGTAACACACTCTCACTGTAACACTCTCTGTGTAACGCACGCTCAGTGTAACACTCTGTGTAACACACTCTCACTGTAACACTCTGTGTAACACACTCTCACTGTAACACTCTCTGTGTAACACCCGCTCAGTGTAACACTCTGTGTAACACACACCCACTGTAACACTCTGTGTAACACACTCTCACTGTAACACCCTGTGTAACGCACTCTCACTGTAACACTCTCTGTGTAACACACGCTCAGTGTAACACTCTGTGTAACACACTCTCACTGTAACACCCAGTGTAACACACTCTCACTGTAACACTCTCTGTGTAACACACTCTCACTGTAACACTCTGTGTAACACACTCTCATTGTAACACTCTGTGTAACACACTCTCATTGTAACACTGTGTAACACACTCTCACTGTAACACCCTGTGTAACACACTCTCATTGTAACACTCTGTGTAACACACACCCACTGTAACACCCTGTGTAACACACTCTCACTGTAACACTCTGTGTAACACACTCTCACTGTAACACCCTGTGTAACACACTCTCACTGTAACACTCTGTGTAACACACACTCACTGTAACACTCTGTGTAACACACTCTCACTGTAACACTCTCTGTGTAACACACGCTCAGTGTAACACTCTCACTGTAACACTCTGTGTAACACATTCTCACTGCAACACTCTGTGTAACACACCCTCACTGTAACAGTGTGTGTAACACACCGTCACTGTAACACTCTCTGTGTAACACACTCTCATTGTAACACTGTGTGTAACACACCCTCACTGTAACACTCTCTGTGTAACACACTCTCATTGTAACACTGTGTGTAACACACCCTCACTGTAACACTCTCTGTGTAACACACTCTCATTGTAACACTCTGTGTAACACACCCTCACTGTAACACTCTCTGTGTAACACACTCTCATTGTAACACTCTGTGTAACACACTCTCACTGGAACACTCTGTGTAACACATTCTCACTGTAACACTTTCTGTGTAACACACTCTCACTGTAACACTCTGCGTAACACACTCTCATTGTAACAGTCTGTGTAACACACTCTCATTGTAACACTGTGTAACACACTCTCACTGTAACACTCTCTGTGTAACACACTCTCATTGTAACACTCTGTGTAACACACTCTCACTGGAACACTCTGTGTCACACATTCTCACTGTAACACTTTCTGTGTAACACACTCTCACTGTAACACTCTGCGTAACACACTCTCATTGTAACACTCTGTGTAACACACTCTCACTGTAACACTTTCTGTGTAACACACTCTCATTGTAACACTCTGTGTAACACACTCTCACTGTAACACTCTCTGTGTAACACACTCTCATTGTAACACTCTGTGTAACACACTCTCACTGGAACACTCTGTGTAACACATTCTCACTGTAACACTTTCTGTGTAACACACTCTCACTGTAACACCCTGTGTAACACACTCTCACTGTAACACTCTCTGTGTAACACACTCTCACTGTAACACTCTCTGTGTAACACATTCTGTAAAACACACCCTCACTGTAACACTCTCTGTTAACACACTCTGTGTAACACACCCTAACTGTAACACACTCTCACTGTAACACTCTGTGTAACACACTCTCACTGTAACACCCTGTGTAACACACTCTCACTGTAACACTCTGTGTAACACACTCTCACTGTAACACCCTGTGTAACACACTCTCACTGTAACACTCTCTGTGTAACACACTCTGTAAAACACACCCTCACTGTAACACTCTCTGTTAACACACTCTGTGTAACACACTCTAACTGTAACACACTCTCACTGTAACACTCTCTGTGTAACACACTCTGTGTAACACACCCTAACTGTAACACACTTTCACTGTAACACTCTCTGTGTAACACACTCTGTATAACACACCCTCACTGTAACACTCTCTGTGTAACACACTCTGTGTAACACACTCTAACTGTAACACACTTTCACTGTAACACTCACTGTGTAATACACTCTGTATAACACACCCTCAATGTAACACTCTGTTAACACACTCTGTGTAACACACCCTAACGGTAACACACTCTCACTGTAGCACTCTCCGTACAACACATCCTCACTGTAACACCCTCACTGTAACGCCCTCACTGTAACATTCTCTGTTAACACACTCTCTGTGTAAGACACCCTAACTGTAACACCCTAACTGTCACACCCTAACTGTAACACACTCTGTGTTACACAATCTCACGGTAACACTCTCACTGTAAAACTCTGTGTAGCACACACTCGCTGTAACACACTGTGTAACACACTCCCACTGTAACACTCTCTCTGTAACACTCTCACTGTAACATTCTCACTGTAACACACTCTGTGTAACACACCCTAACTGTAACACACTCTCACTGTAACACTCTGTGTAACACACTCTCACTGTAACACTCTCTGTGTAACACACTCTGTAAAACACACCCTCACTGTAACACTCTCTGTGTAACACACTCTGTGTCACACACCCTAACTGTAACACACTCTCACTGTAACACTCTCTGTGTAACACACTCTGTATAACACACCCTCACTGTAACACTCTGTGTAACACACTCTCACTGTAACACTCTCTGTGTAACACACTCTGTGTAACACACCCTAACTGTAACACACTCTCACTGTAACACTCTCTGTGTAACACACTCTGTATAACACACTCTCACTGTAACACTCTGTGTAACACACTCTCACTGTAACACTCTGTGTAACACACTCTCACTGTAACACTCTCTGTGTAACACACTCTGTATAACACACCCTCACTGTAACACTCTCTGTGTAACACACTCTGTAAAACACACCCTCACTGTAACACTCTCTGTGTAACACACTCTCACTGTAACACTCTCTGTGTAACACACTCTCACTGTAACACTCTGTGTAACACACTCTCATTGTAACACTCTGTGTAACACACTCTCACTGTAACACTCTCTGTGTAACACACTCTCATTGTAACACTCTGTGTAACACACTCTCACTGGAACACTCTGTGTAACACATTCTCACTGTAACACTTTCTGTGTAACACACTCTCACTGTAACACTCTGCGTAACACACTCTCATTGTAACACTCTGTGTAACACACTCTCACTGTAACACTTTCTGTGTAACACACTCTCACTCTAACACTTTCTGCGTAACACACTCTCACTGTAACACTCTGTGTAACACACTCTCACTGTAACACTTTCTGTGTGTAACACACTCTCACTGTAACACTCTGCGTAACACACTCTCACTGTAACACTTTCTGTGTAACACACTCTCACTGTAACACTTTCTGTGTAACACACTCTCACTCTAACACTTTCTGCGTAACACACTCTCACTGTAACACTCTGTGTAACACACTCTCACTGTAACACTTTCTGTGTGTAACACACTCTCACTGTAACACTCTGCATAACACACTCTCACTGTAACACTTTCTGTGTAACACACTCTCACTGTAACACTTTCTGTGTAACACACTCTCACTCTAACACTTTCTGCGTAACACACTCTCACTGTAACACTCTGTGTAACACACTCTCACTGTAACACTTTCTGTGTGTAACACACTCTCACTGTAACACTCTGCGTAACACACTCTCACTGTAACACTCTGTGTAACACACTCTCACTGTAACACTTTCTGTGTGTAACACACTCTCACTGTAACACTCTGTGTAACACACTCTCACTGTAACACTTCCTGTGTAACACACTCTCACTGTAACACTCTGTGTAACACACTCTCACTGTAACACTTTCTGTGTAACACACTCTCACTGTAACATTCTGTGTAACACACTCTCACTGTAACACTTTCTGTGTGTAACACACTCTCACTGTAACACTGCGTAACACACTCTCAGTGTAACACTCTGTGTAACACACTCTCACTATAACACCCTGTGTAACACACTCTCACTGTAACACTCTGTGTAACACACTCTCACTGTAACACTTTCTGTGTAACACACTCTCGCTGTAACACTCTTTGTGTAACATTCTCACTGCAACACTCGCGGTGTACCACACCCTCACTGTAACACCCCATGTAACACACTCTCACTGTAACACTCTCACTGTAACACTCTTTGTGTAACATTCTCACTGTAACACTCGCGGTGTACCACACCCTCACTGTAACACCCCATGTAACACACTCTCACTGTAATACTCAAGGTGTAAGACACCCTCACTGTAACACATTGTGTAACACACTCTCACTGTAACACCCCATGTACCACACCCTCACTGTAACACCCCATGTAACACACTCTCACTGTAACACTCACGGTGTAAGACACCCTCACTGTAACACTCTGTGTAACACACCCTCACTGTAACACTGTGTGTATCACACCCTCACTGTAACACTGTGTGTATCACACCCTCACTGTAACACTCTGTGTAACACACTCTCACTGTAACACTGTGTGTATCACACCCTCACTGTAACACTCTGTGTAACACACTCTCACTGTAACACTGTGTGTATCACACCCTCACTGTAACACTCTGTGTAACACACTCTCACTGTAACACTCTCACTGTAACACACCCTCACTGCAACACTCTGTGTAACACACTCTCACTGTAACACTGTGTGTATCACACCCTCACTGTAACACTCTGTGTAACACACTCTCACTGTAACACTCTCACTGTAACACACCCTCACTGCAACACTCTGTGTAACACACCCTCACTGTAACACTGTGTGTAACACTCTCTCACCGTAACACCCTCACTGTAACACTCTGTAACACTCTGTATAACAGACCCTCACTGCAACACTTTGTGTAACACACCCTCACTGTAACACTCTGTGTAACACTCTCTCACCGTAACACCCACACTGTAACACTCTGTAACACTCTGTATAACAGACCCTCACTGCAACACTTTGTGTAACACACCCTAACTGCAACACTTTGTGTAACACATTCTCACCGTAACACCCTCACTGTAACACTCTGTGTAACCCTCTGTATAACAGACCCTCACTGCAACACTTTGTGTAACACACTCTCACTGTAACACTCTCACTGCAACACTGTCACTGTAACACTCTCATTCTAACACTCTGTGTGACACACTCTCACTAATATTCTGTGTAACACACTCTCACTGTAACACTCTCACTGTAACACTCTCACTGTGTAACGCACTCTCACTGTAACACCCTCACTGCAACACTGTCACTGTAACACTCGGTGTAACACACTCTCACTGTAACACCCTGTGTTGCACACTCTCACTGTAACACTCTGTGTAACACACTCTCACTGTAACACTGTGTGTAACACACCCTCATTGTAACACTCTGTGTAATACACTCTCACTCTAACACTCTCACCGTGTAACACACTCTCACTGTAATATTCTGTGTAACACACTCTCACTGTAACACTCTGTGTAACACACTCTCACTCTAACACTCTCACTGTAACACTCTCACTGTAACACTCTCACTGTGTGACACACTCTCACTGTAATATTCTGTGTAACACACTCTCAATGTAACACTGTGTGTAACACACCCTCATTGTAACACTCTCTGTATAACACTCCCTCATTGTAACATTCTGTGTAATACACTCTCACTCTAACACTCTCACTGTGTAACACACTCTCACTGTAATATTCTGTGTAACACACTCTCACTGTAACACTCTGTGTAACACACTCACTCTAACACTCTCACTGTAACACTCTCACTGTAACACTCTCACTGTGTGACACACTCTCACTGTAATATTCTGTGTAACACACTCTCACTGTAACACTCTGTGTAACACACTCACTCTAACACTCTCACTGTAACACTCTCACTGTAACACTCTCACTGTGTGACACACTCTCACTGTAATATTCTGTGTAACACACTCTCACTGTAACACTCTGTGTAACACACTCTCACTCTAACACTCTGTGTGACACACTCTCACTAATATTCTGTGTAACATACTCTCACTGTAATACTCTCACTGTGTAACACACTCTCACTGTAACACTCTCACTGTAACACTCTCACTGTGTAACACACTCTCACTGTAACACCCTGTGTAACACACTCTCACTGTACTTGTTTCCTTCCGGCCCCGATGTGGCAAGTCCAGCATGAACCGATGGGGATGCCATTAAGAGGCCCATTTTCTTTGGCGGAACGGAACATCCCGTTGGTGTGTGAGGCCAGATAATTTCCCTGCCCCTGTCTGTGCTTAGATCTTCTACATTAAGTCCTCCTTCTCACACTATATCCACCTCTTTGTTGAAAACTCACCAACTGAGTGAAAGCTCTCTGGCCCACAGAATTGCAAAGATTCACAACACTTCCAGTGAAGAAATTTCTTGTCATCTCAGTTGTAAATGCCTGACCCTTTATTCTGTGATTGGGTCCCTAGTGTTCTAAGCTCTTTGGCGAGGGGAAGCATTTTCTCATAATTTACTCGAATAACTCCAGGAGTCAGCTGTAAAGGAACAGTGCTTTTTTGCATAAAACAAAGTAAAGCAAAATCATAAGCCTGTGGTGAACACAGACAGCTCCCAACCAGGACAATACAATAATGGACCCACTCAGGGGCCTGCTTTATGAAAGGCTCAGTCTTAAACATATTCAACATTGGACTTCCACAACCCTCTTGGGTAGATAATAACAAAGATTCACAATCTGGCACATATTGGGACTGCCAGGTTGGCACCATGCCAACTTGACAATGCCCATCTGGCACTGCCAACATGATAATGCCAACCTGTGCAAGGGGGTAATTCTGGGGCATAACCTAGTGGGAACCTCATTGGGAGGGGGGGAATTCACTTATTTATGGTGGTGGGGGTGAGCAGACATGGGAGCTGTGGATGCCATCGATGGCCATTTGGGGGGCGGGGTGGGGAGGGGGGTGAGTGCCAATATTGATTGTGTGGGGGGTTGGGAGGAAGGCATCCAATGCTTGGGGGGGAAGGGGGTGTCCTGGCTCCGATCATGGAGGGGGGAGGGTAGTGGGCAGGGGGTGGCAGCTCCAATCGGGGAGGGTGGGGGTGCTCCATTTGTGGGGGGTGGGGAACCCCTGAGAACTCCGAGTTGTACTGATCTCAATGCAGCCAGGCTTTGCCGGTGTGATGAGGCCTTGCCCCCACCCCCTACTTGGCAGTATGAAACACGCCCGCCTGTTTTTTTTGTGACAGAGTGTCACCAGATCTGGCGTGGGATTAAGTGTTAGATGTCGAGATTGCATAAAAACTGGAGTGAATCCTGCTGTTTTTTTCAGTGGGGATTTTCAAAGTGAATCTCCCACACTTTGTGCATCACAGAGTGCTTGAGTGTGAATCATGTGGAAAATCAGGGAGCACGGCCTATTCCCACTGGAGTGGCCGACAGCATAGCGCTAAGCATGCGCCAATCTGAAGCCTGGTTGGCAGTGCCAAGGTGCCTCTTGGGCATTGCCACTTTGCCCCTTGGGCAGTGCCAGGGGGCCAGGCTGGGTCTGCCAAGCTGACAATGCCCAGGAGGCACCCCCTTAGCCCCAACCTCCTGGGCCTCGATGGCCCCCCTTCATTCCAGTGGTGTCGGGCCACCAGTTCCCTGCAAGTGAGGAGCTGTTGCATACCCTGCTGGAGTGAAACACTCCTAGCAGCGGAACGGGGGGGGGGGGGGGGGCGGTGGTTAATGGGCCCGGAGACTTCAGCAAATTAGATAATTTATTCAGCTCTGAGCCAATTTCTGGTGCGGAGCTGACAACGCTGGAAGTCCAGCATCCAGAAACCTGCGGAGGCCGTGGCACCCAGCGGGAAGCCTGCTAAACGGCCTCTGCTTGAGTCTCCCAGTCCGCTGTGCTGCTAAAGCTGCAGAGCAGGCTGGGAGAATTCCCCCCACCGCCTCCACCCCTAAGAGAAAACTGATCTGTTTCTTTGGAGAGAAATGTACCGTTTTTCTCTCGCCGGAACTAACATTTTTCCATATTTTGCTAAGGTTTCCCTCTGCATCTGCTGATATCCCCTTATCCACCTTATTAATTACATCCTCAAAAAACAGATTTGTCTTTCATAAATTCATGTTGACTCTGCTTAATCATAGTCTGTTTTGCTGAATGACCTGTTACCACTTCCCTAATTAGAGGTTCTAGCAGTTTGCCTATAACTAATGTTAGGCTAAATGGCCTAACATTTTCCTTCTCTCTCTTTTCTGCCTTAAATAATGGCATTATGTTTGCGACCATCCAATCATTAGGAATGTTCTAGAATCTAAGGAATTCTGAAAGCCAAGGCATCCACTATCTCTGCAGCTACCTTTCGCAAAACCATAGAAAGCAGGTCACCAGGCCCAGGAAATTTGAGGCTACTTAGTCCTGTTAATTTCACCAGTATTATTTCTTTATTTATACTGATTTCTTTAAGTTCCCCATTCTCGCTGGAACTAGTATTCTAATCGCTAGTATTCCCAGAATGATTTTTGTGCTTTCCACCATAAAGACGGATACAATGGCCTGACATCCAGGATCAGGAACACGGAGTTGGGATGGTGGGGCAGGGGTTGGTGTTGACAGTATGAATCATGGC
Source organism: Mustelus asterias (assembly GCF_964213995.1). Taxonomy (NCBI): domain Eukaryota; kingdom Metazoa; phylum Chordata; class Chondrichthyes; order Carcharhiniformes; family Triakidae; genus Mustelus; species Mustelus asterias. The sequence continues at coordinate 38,208,533 of NC_135823.1, forward strand.
CGTTTCCCGCCCCCCCCCCCCCAAGAGAATTTGGAGGCTGCTGGGTATGGAGATGGGCTGGGCAAAAGGGTAGCCTTCGTCCTCTGGCGCTTGTTCGTAGCTATAAAAATAAGAAATAGAACATCCACCCCCTTGTCCCACCACTCTTCCCCATACCCCTTTATAGCCCCTATGTGAACCATGCCACCTTACTCACAACTCTTTTCCTTTACACATCCATGCTAACTCAGCCAGTTTTCACCATGGGCAGAACTCAGGAGCCATGCTGTGGTTAAATAAGGTTCTTAAGTACCTGTTGATGAATTCACTATTTCAAAAAAACACTCATTAATAAATACCCTTTCGCCACATTAACCTTCCTTTCATCCCCGACAAAAACAAGCACTTGTTTTCATTGTCCCACTTCAAAGACTTTATAAGCACTTCAAATTGTCAATCAAAATGAACCAACAGGCACCACACTATGATAATGATAGCTTGTGAAATCAGTCATGCAGTACCAATTCTATAATGGTAACCCTCAGGCTTATGTCAACAGACAGTAAAATAGCAAGCACTATTTTTTTAACATTGCAGACAGTTTCTTTTGAAGATTTAAAGAGCAGAGGATTTAAAATTCTTGATATCTCCTTTGACAGCTCCCTTTCGTAATTTTCTTGAAGCTCTCTTAACATTTCTCTTGACAGTTCCAAATGAGCTTGACAATTTCAATGAATTTATATACATTTTATGCTCATATGTGTCGAATTGTAACAATCCCAAATGCCACCTTACCACTCCCAAAGGGCACTTGGTCTTTTTCAAAGACCTCTTCATCTCACCCTCTAGCCCTCAATTTTCTCCCCATCTCCTGACTGTCTCCTCAGCTTCCAAATCTTTCTCTGTTTCTTGATTTTCTTTCATACTCCCACAGTAAATTTCTGTATGACACACTCCCTGTATCACTTCCTGTGCAATACACTCTCACTGGAATAATTTTAGTGCAACACTCTCATTTTAGCATTCTCTGCTTAATGCAGCCTCACTGTAACACTCTCTATATAACATACCTTTACTGCAACACTCAGTAATACAAACTTTTACTGTAATAATGTCCATTGACTCATATCCTACCTATTTACTTTTCTAGTTATGAAACAGTTGCATTAGCAGGAGAGATAAGATAAAGGGGAACCTGTGGATGTGGTGTACTTAGATTTCCAGATGACATTTGACAAGATGCCACATCAAAGGTTACTACACAAAATAAAAGCTCATAGTTTTGGGGGTAAATATTAATATGTACAGAGAAGGTTCACTTGACTTATTCCTGAGATTGCGGGGGGGGCGGGGGGCGGGGGGGGGGGGGCGTTATTTTATGAGGAAAGGTTGGACATATTGATCCTGTATCCATTGGAGATTCAAAGAATATGTTTTTCTTTGTGGAGAGACTAGAATTAAAAATAAGGGGTCTTTCATTTAAGATAGAGATGAAGAGAATTTTTTTTCTCTCAGAGTGTTCTGGGTCTGTGGAACTCTCTTTCCCAGAGAGTGATAGAGGCAGGGTCGTTGATTATTTTTAAGGCAGAAATAGATAGATCCTTGACTAACAAGGGAGTCACAAGGTATCGAGGGTAGGTGGGAAAGTGGCATTGAGGCTACAATCAGATCAACCATGATCTTATTGAATAACAGCTTGAGAGGGAGAAGCTGGAATCAGATGTAACGGTATTACAATTAAATAAAGGTAACTACAAAGACATGAGGGAGGAGCTGGCCAGAGTTGATTGGAAAGGGAGCCTAGCAGGGAAGACAGTGGAACAGCAATGGCAGGAGTTTTTGAAAGTTATTCGGGAGGCACAACAGAAACTCATCCCAAGGAGGAGGAAACATGTTAAGGGGAGGACGAGGCATCCATGGCTGACGAGGGAAGCCAAGGGCAGCATTAAAGCAAAAGAAAAAGCATACAAAGTGCCAAGGATTAGTGGGAAGCCAGAGGATTGGGAAGCCTTTAAAAGCGAGCAGAGGACAACTAAAAAAGCAATAAGGGGGGAAAGGATGATATATGAGTGCAAGCTAGCTAGTAATATAAAAGAAGATGAGATTTTTTCAATATATAAAAGAGAAGACAGAGGCAAAAATAGCCATTGGACCACTGGAAAATGAGGCTGGAGAAGTAATAATAGGAAACAAAGAAATGGCAGAGGAACTGAATAATTACTTTGTATCAGTCTTCACGGTAGAAGACACCAGTGGGATGCCAGAGCTCCAGGATGATCAGGGGGCACAGGTGAGTGCAATGGCCGTCACTAAGGAGAAGGTTCTGTGGAAACTGAAAGGTCTGAAGGTGGATAAATCACCTGGACTGGATGGACTACACCCCAGGGTTCTAAAAGAGATAGCTGAGGAAATTGTGGAGACATTGGTGGGGATCTTTCAGGAATCACTGGAGGCAGGGAGGGTACCAGATGGCTGGAAAGTTGCTAATGTAACACTGCTGTTCAAGAAGGGAGGGAGGCAGCAGATGGGAAATTATAGGCCGGTTAGCCTGACTTCGGTCATTGGCAAGATTTTAGAGTCCATTATTAAAGATGAGATCGCAGAGTACTTGGAAGTGCATGATAAAGTAGGACTGAGTCAGCACGGCTTTGTCAAGGGGAGGTCATGTCTGACAAATCTCAGAGTTCTTTGAGGGGGTAACAAGGAAGTTCTATAAAGGAGAACCAGTGGATGTGATTCAGTTAGATTTCCCGAAGGCCTTTGACAAGGTGCCGCATAGGAGACTGTTAAATAAGTTAAATGCCCATGGATAGAGGATTGGCTGACTGTCAGAAAGCAGAGAGTGGGGATAAAGGGGTCTTTTTCAGGATGGCAGCCGGTGACTAGTGGTGTGCCTCAGGGGTCAGTGCTGTTACCACAACTTTTCACAATATACATTAATGATTTGGAGAAAGGAATTGAAGGCACTGTTACTAAGTTTGCAGATGATACAAAGATATGTAGAGGGACAGGTAGCATTGAGGAAGCAGGGAGGCTGCAGAGGGATTTGAACAGGTTAGGAGAGTGGGCAAAGAAGTGGCAGATGGAATACAATGTGGAAAAGTGTGAGGTTATGCATTTTGGAAGGAGGAATGGAGGCATAGATTATTTTCTAAATGGGAAAATGCTTAGGAAATCAGAAACACAAAGGGACTTGGAAGTCATTGTTCAAGATTCTCTTAAGATTAATGTGCAGGTTCAGTCAGCAGTTAGGAAGGCAAATGCAATGTTAGCATTCATGTCGAGAGGGTTAGAATACAAGAGCAGGGATCTACTTCTGAGGCTGTATAAGACTCTGGTCAGACCCCATTTGGAGTATTGTGAGCAGTTTTGGGCCCCATATCTAAGGAAGGATGTGCTGGCCTTGGAAAGGGTCCAGAGGAGGTTCACAAGAATGATCCCTGGAATGAAGAGCTTGTCGTATGAGGAATGGTCTCTGGGTCTGTACTCGTTGCAGTTTAGAAGGATGAGGGGGGACCTTATTGAAACTTACAGGATACTGCGAGGCCTGGATAGAGTGGAGAGGATGTTTCCATTTGTAGGAAAAACTAGAACCAGAGGGCACAACCTCAGGCTAAAGGGACGATCCTTTAAAACAGAGATGAGGAGGAATTTCTTCAGCCAGAGAGTGGTGAATCTGTGGAACTCTTTGTTGCAAAAGGCTGTGGAGGCCAGGTCATTGAGAGTGTCTTTAAGACAAAGATAGATAGGTTCTTGATTAATAAGGGGATCAGGGGTTATGAGGAAAAGGCAGGAGAATGGGGATGAGAAAAATATCAGCCATGATTGACTGGCGGAGCAGACACGATGGGCCGAGTGGCCTAATTCTGCTCCTATGTCTTATGGTCTTATAGCTGAGCAGACTAAGGGAAACCAAATGGCCAACTCCTGGTCCTGCTTCATATGTTTGCACATAGTAGGTTGGGAAAATCATAAAGTTGTGGATATTTATGACTGAGCTTGTGTCATTAAGAATCCTTTAGTCTGTAGAAGAGATCTTGTCATGTAGTGGGTGGAGTCCCTGCCTCTGAGCCAGAAGCTCCAGGTTCAAGTCCCAATCCAGGACTTAATGGTCAAGGAAGGTATGTTCATAATGTAACCAAACAACTTGTAAATCCTTCCAACATACACCAATGGCAGGCAACAAGAGTGGGAAAGATTCCCAGTCATCCATGTGATGGAAAGATAATTGGAGCCTCTACCATCTCTCTCCGCAGCTTCAGGGCTATAACATGCATGTGAAAGTGAATGTTGACACAGCAACTCGTTCTTCTTGGGGCCTGGATGGCTTAGTTGCTGGATGACCGATGTGGATCAGCTGGTGCTGACAACCCAGGATTTGATCTGTGTTCTGGCTGGGGTGGATTTGGGACCTGCTTCTTCGCCCTACCTGTGAGAGAGATCACACTGCTATTGGCCGGACCTGCCTTTGGGCAAGGACTGACGAAGAAGAAGTCTATAAAGGGAAGGACATGGGGATGGGGAATATATGTTCGAGTAGAAGGTGTTTCAATAAGTTTGTTTGAAATTGGGGCTTTCTATGGATGAGCGTCTTCTCACCAATGCCTATTAAACACCAGTTTTCTGCTCAAATATCTCCCCAACAGTGGCAGAGACCAAATGATGTTGGAAAATACATATTCTTCTGTGAAATCTTTGAGCTGCTCCCATGGAAATATTCCTTGTGTTCATGCAATGCCCGCAACTTGTTACAGCATCCTAGGCTTGCTCGTGGGGATTTTTAACCTCTTTGAATATTGAACATAAGTAAGGAGGCTGGTGAATGTTGGTGGGTAGATGCCAGAGCAACTGTTGGCATTAGTGACATGCTGGAATAGAATTTCTTGGCTTGGAGTGAGTTATACATGGCAGATGCCTTGTTTTAATCTTATTTTAACTTTCTGTGTTGTGAAGGACCAAGGATGGTTGAAGCTTTTGTCGTATAGGTTCTTGTTGCTATGGGCAACAAAAAAAGTGGAACTTGTTCAAATAAAGAAATGTTGTGCCTGTCACATTGCTTTGTGTAACAATTTTTTTGCAAGGTGGCAAAACAGTGCATTCTTCATTAGTTATTTATTCTGTCAGCTAGTTTCTGTTTTTCTCCTTTCTTGACATTCCATCCTGAGTGCTCACATCTCATTCCAGGCTCTGGGACTGGTTTGTGACTGTTTCCACCTCTTCTACCATTGGCACTCTTGGCTGCTAGCAAATGTATTGGAAGGGGGTGGTGAGGGGGCCATGGGATGGTGAGTAACTGGTACACTCTCCAACAACTCCCTCTCGTTTGGGGGAATATTGCATTGTCAATTTTGGTTGAACATCTTCATGACATCACTTGCTATTCGACACTGCTTCCCCCCCACCGCCCCCCCCCCCCCCCCCCCACCCTCTCCCACCCCCACATTCCCACTATTGTTCGCCTGGAAAATCCATAAATTATTTGCCAATGATTATCCTAGTCTCAATCTTCTTTGAAAGCTCACGTGGAAATCTTAACTTATATCCACTGCTATCTCTCATTTGCAAATCTAGGTGTCTCCTCTTCCATTACTGATGCACTGGAAACATTGTTTGTTCGTTTTGACCCAGTGTCTTGCATCTTCTTAAGGCACAGGCTCTTGATCTGATACAGTTCAGTGTCTGTCCACTGTCCTCCAGCCTTTCTTATATGGCAAGCTGAGTGAATCATTGCCAAATGGTTGTTCGACCAAGAAGTGCAGTACAAACAAGCTGGGTCTCATTCTCACTTGCGTCAGAATTTGCATATATTTCCCTGGAAGGTATTTTGAGGGCAGTCAGGAGCAGGTATCCTGTTGGGGTCAGTTCTCTTTTGGAGGAGGAAGAGGACAGTGGCACCCCAATCCTTGCACGCTATTCTTTATGAGTGATACTGCACACATCAAGGGAGAAGAGCAGTGAACTGAAGTGACACAATAAAAACTCCCAGCTGATGGAGGGGACATTCGAAAAGAATGGAGGAAGACTTTGTGGAGAGCAGTATTTGTGGAGCACAAGGTAATCATCAATATCCCACTGGGAGATTTATATGTAGTAAATGATGTTTGTGATGGTGCAATATATCTTTCTGCTATTTGTGTCCACATTGTTGCTAAAGTTAATCTGTCATTCTTTGCTATACTCTGACAGCAAGAATATAGAAAATATTTTGGAAGCAAGTTCACTCGATGCTGCCTTATTTTTCTTATGTAATAACTGACCCCTCAAACTATACCAACAGATTTAATAGGGATGAATGCTGCAGTTTAGCCTTTTTGGATTTAGCAAACATTCTCTTAATATCTTTGCTCTCATAAAGATGAGGGATGAGAGTCGGGGAAAGGGTTTGTTGCAATTACATTTTAAACACTCACAACTCACCACACACTGTTCTATCATACACTCTGAAAGAAGATGCAGGCTTCGATACAGAGTGGAGTTCTCTCTACACTGTTCCACCAATCACAGGTACAGCCTGGATTAGGAAGAACATAGAGCTTCCTCTACACTATCCCAGCAGACATTCTGAGAGCGAGTACAGCAGAGGGTTAGATACAACCTCTCTTATAATCTTGAGATCTTCTCATCACTTCTGAAAATAAATCAAAGTACATTGGAATGGCATTAATCTTCCCAAGTAGATGACTCCGTTTATGATTTTATAATCTCTAACTATTTGGTTAAACTAATCTGCCTGTTGGCAGCAAACATTCACCAACTCGGATTAATTTGAGTTGGTTTTGCTTACTCCAGAAGAAATTAAATACCGATTTTCCTCTCTCTCGGGAAGTTATCTTTTTCCCACATGTCTGCCCACTCTCAATGCATCTCTCGGTGGAATTAACAGGGAAACACAAGAACTGGGAGGGAGATACTTGAGGAGATCTTTCTTTCACCTGGGTCTTGGGAGAAAGCTTCCCTCTGTGCAGCAGTTCTTCCACCTTCTACTGTCACCTGGCACAGCTTTCGATCTATAGCTGGTCAATGGGGGTCTCCATTTTCTGCAGGAAGTCTTTCTGCAGGGGCTCCAACCTGCAGGAGTCTGTGATTAAGTTGCTAATGCTTCTTCCCTGTATGCATCCTACACATCTTCAAAATTCTCAACAAAGCACAATTCTTTGACCATCTCTCCAGTTTTCCAAGCATGTGTCTCAGTGTGTAGTGCTCTTGCTTCAGAGTCATTGTGTTTTTGGTGCCACTCTGAAGACTCGAGAGTCTTGGAGAGCTGGTGGCTACTGCACAGTTAATGGTCTGGAGGCAGGTTTCCACCAAGTAGACTTGGAAATTCATTGAATTATTAGGACAGCAACAGGTAAGAGCTTGTTTTTGCATTTTGGTGACTATTGTGCCAACAGGAGGGGCAGCAGGATTCAGGAGCAATGCCAAGGTGAAAAGAACATTTCAGCACACCTGCCCCATTCCCCTTATGAATAACAAGTGTTCAGGGAAAGACTCAAATTCTGCCCTTTAACTCTCTTTGTCTCTCCTCAGAGACTGGAAAACAATGATATGAATGGAGGAGCAGCTGCTGAGGGGCTCAGACCATAGATGGCTGTATGGTTCGATCAATACTCCCTGCAAGTCCTCCTCCAGGCTCTGAGGTCACCATTTCTGCTGATGGGCAGAGGACAGTGGTCAGTTACACACACACACACACTGTGAGGATAGTGGTCAGTTGCACACACACACACATTGTGAGGATAGTGGTCAGTAACACATGCACACATTGTGAGGACGGTGGTCAGCTAAACACACACACATTGTGAGGACAGTGGTCAGTTGCACACACACACACACATATACACATTGTGAGGACAGTGGTCAGCTAAACACACACATTGTGAGGACAGTGGTCAGTTGCACACACACACACACATACACATTGTGAGGACAGTGGTCAGTTGCACACACACACACATATACACATTGTGAGGACAGTGGTCAGCTAAACACACACATTGTGAGGACAGCGATCAGTAACACACACATTGTGAGGACAGTGGTCAGTTACATACACACATACTGTGTGATGGCCTCCAATACTGGATGTCCAAACCACCAGACCCATGATGTCTGATCCCCCCACAATGTCCGATTCAGCCACCTACTCACCCACCCACTCCAATCCCCACAGTATCTGGAAATTCCAGTGTAACTGACCACCATCCCCAGACTGGGGGGTAGGATTTTATGGCCTCACTTGTCCTGAAACTGTAAAATCCCGCCTGAGGCCAATGGACCCTCCCATTGTCCGCCCTCGCCCGCTCTGATTCCCGTGGCGGGCGGGGTGGTAAAGTTCCAGTGTGTTTGTCAGTTCCAGTATAACTGATTTGTGTACCTAGAGCACTGACCTACATTGGATCCCTCTTAAGCAGCATTTTGATTTTTAAATTCTCACCCTTCCCTCTGAGGCCTTTTCCTCACCATCCAGCTCTCCAGCCCTATAGCTCTCAGCGATCCCTCTGCTCCTCCAATTCTGGCCTGTTGCATTTGTCTGATTTTAATCACTGCACCATAGTGACCTGTGACATCTACTGCCAAAGCTCGAAGATTTGGAATTAATTCACTGTGTAAATGTCGCCACCTCACTCTAGCTTTGACAAAGGGTCATCGAAACGTCAGCTCTTTTCTCTCCTTACAGATGCTGCCAGACCTGCTGAGATTTTCCAGCATTTTCTCTTTTGGCCACCTCACTCTACTCTTTTAAGACATTCCTTAAACCCTATCTATCTGATCAAGTTTTTGGAACTGTCCTAATGTTTCCTTACACGGTTTGCTGCTGAACTCTGTTTGATATCCTCTTGTGAAGTATCCTTGGGTGTTTTACTTTGTTGAAAGTACGATATAAATGCAAGTTGTTAATGTTGAAAAATGCAGCCCATGGACATAAGCTCCCAATTTTCTTGAGTTCACAGATATGACCAGAGCTCTTCCCCAAACACTAAAACATTGTCAGTGACTCATATCCAAAATTTATAGCTCAGATAAATGCTGGTGAAGGCAGCCCAGCCTCAGATATCACTGAATGAAACAGCTTGCAATGCTAGATAACAATAATAACAATGGTCCCTGTTTATCACCGACTATTTGTTGTAGATTAATGTTCTTAGCTAATTTGCTTCCTTCTATTTCATCATCATATAAATTTATTTAATGTAAATGAACACATTATTGAACTGTAATTGAACTAGACAACTGAAGTTAATCACTTTACAGCCCAGAGTCACAGACCATGCTGTGCATTTGGAGTTACCTTGTCGGTGTTGGCGAAGCAGTCAGTTCATCAAAGTGAAGGATGCTTGTGGCCGGGAATCAAATGTTTCCATAATTCATAATGTCAGCAAACACTCCCAGGGCAGGTACTGGATAGATACAGTGTAAACGTCCCTCTACACTGTCCCATCAAAGGCTCCCAGAACAAACACAATACAGGATAAAGAATACAGTTCTCTCTGCATTTCCCATCAAACACTCCCATGGAAGATACTGCAGGGGGTTAGATACAGAGTGAACTCTAATTAAATAGCGGGGAGAGTAACTCTGGACCATGTCCCAGTTGACGGGCTGATGAATCTAGGTTGAGCCTTTAATGCATTGTTGCTGAATGCCTTCAGAGAAGATAATAGACCAAAGCCCACAGTCCAGGTGATGGCTGGAGATAGAAAACCTGGGCATTCTCCCAGTGTCCTTGTCAACATTTCTTCCCCAACACCATTGGCCATTTACCTTAGCGCTGTTAGTGGGATCGTGCTGTTTGCAAAATGATTGCAATACTTGCCTGGACAAATAGTCACTGAACTTCAAAGCAATTCAACTCATTAATTGTGAAGCACTGTTTTTGGTGGACGTACAAAGATAACACGGAAAATAACTTCTTTCATTTTATTTTAATCCTGATTTATTAAATAAGGCTGAAACTGCCACAGAGCTGCATACTAAATGTTCAATACTTATTGTGTGATTCTTCATTGTAGAAATTTGGGCCTTCCAGTAGGGCTTTTATGGAGAACTGCCTCATTAAGAGCAACACTTGCAGTCTTAGAAAGCAAGTAATTCATTATTCAGGATAATAAATAGATGTGCGTTTCAAATTTATGACAAAATGGGAGACTGATCTGCATCATTTAGATAATGGAGCCGACCCAATTAATTGTGAGGGGCAGTAATGGAGAATGGATTGTTTTAATGTGCTGCTTCCAATCTGTAGTTGCCTGTTTCCATGAAGATATCTTTCTCTGTGCTGTAGGATAATAGCTTTATGTTTATTACCTATTTGCCCATTGACTACTGGGTCATTTCAGTGAGACATTTACTCTGCAGGCTGTGCAGTTTCATCCTCCCTCGGAGAAATTTCTTTTGTTCAGTGACCTTGGTGCTGTGGATGAAGCTAAGCAGTACAGGGGCTCTGGTGTTCAGGATGGTTTAAGCCACAACTTTTCTTAAGGTTCATTTATTTTATAAAGCGAGAAACACTGCTCTCTGTTCCTCAAATGTCTCAGCATACCTATTTCCCAAAATGTTGCTGATTCACAGACACAGGCAAAGGCTTCAGCTTCAACCTCCCTTCCCCAACACCACCCCAACTGCCTCACTGTCCCTCTCAAATCGCCATGGTCTTATTCCTCAGCAATGGACGACGAGAACTGGTCAAACTATCCTCTGCTGCTGCTTGTAGCTCCTCTTAGCAGGAGATTTGCTACTATGCAACGTTACGCTTGTCCGTCTTGCGTCATCCTCACAATTCCACTGAAGCTCATCTGCAACCACTCTGTGACTTCTGTCATCCAATTATCCGAGGTCGATTCCTCTTTCTACTGCCCTCGAGAAGAAATTCCTGTAGCTTTTCAGCTCTGATCAAACAGCTGAAATTACTGACATTTTCTTTTCTGGGTGTCGCTCTATAGAGTTATTTTTGCTCTTGCAATTTCAAACACCTCTTCATTTATCTTATGGCCGCATATTGAATTTTGAGCATACTTCTGAGCATTCACATTTCAATGGGCTCTATTTTCTCCCACAGAGCTTTACTTATTGCCTGGGTTTATGAGGCATACAGGAAAGTGGTAGAATGTAGCATTTAGTGAGATTTTCCCTTGTTACAAGTTTGAGTTTTCTTGTTAACATATCCTTCATCGTCTCAAAATTATCTTTGGTTATCTTCTAATTTTGGCGTCGGGGATCTGCCATCATCTCTCACCATTTGCCCTAAATAGACAACCTTATTTACTTGTTCCAGTGTGAACCATCAACTTCAATCTTCACTCTAGTTTCTTGTAATGTATTCCTTCTAATCATGATTGTTTTTGTCCATTTTCTAAACTTCTAGATTGCTTTATGATATTTTGTTGGGCCACTTCTCATTCTACCAAAAGCTCCGGTTTGCCAACATAGCACAAGGTTGTTATGTTCTTGCCTCAAATTGTTACCCCTGGAAATACATCTAATTCTCTGAATAATTATTCTGTGTACAAGTTAAATCATTTTGCCAACATTATACATAGGAACATAGAAAATTGGAGCAGGAGTAGGCTATTCGGCCCCTCGAGACTATTCTGCCATGGAACTAGATCATCCTTCTAATCTTCTACCTCAGTGCTGTTTTCCCACGCTATCCCCATTTAACAACTAAAAATCAGTCCATCTCTGTCCTGAACATACTCAATGATTGAGTTTCTTTGGCCCTCTGCGGCAAAGAATTCCAAAGATTCACCATACTCTAAATGAAGAAATTTCTCCTCATCTCAGTCCTAAATAGCCTGACCCTTATTCTCAGATTGTGCCCCCTGATTCTAGGTAGCACACAACACCCCCCACACCCCTAGCCAGGGGAAGCATCCTTCCTACAGCTACCCTGTCAAGCACGGAAATAATTTTGCATGCCTCTCATTCTTGTAATTCTAGAGAATACTGCCCAGTCTCCTCAACTCTCATTGAATGATCTTTCCAACCAGGGATCAGTTTGGTGACCCTGCTTTGCATTTCCACTATGGCCAATATGACCTTCCTTAGGTAAGGAGACCAAAACTCTACACAATCCTCCAGTTGCAGACTCACCAAGACTCTATACAACTGTAGCAATACTTCTTTACTGCTGTACTGGGCGGTACTTTACACCTGGGTGGCATGGTGGCACAGTGGTTAGTACTGCTGCCTCACAGCCAGGAATTCAGGTTCAATTCCTGCCTCAGGTGATTGTCTGTGTGGAGTTTGCACGTTCTCCCCTTGTCTGGGGAGAACCTCCCCGGGTGCTTTGATTTCCTCCCACATTCAAAAGATATGTGGGTTAGGTTGATTGGACATGGTAAATTACCCCTTAGTGCCAGGGGGACCAGCAGGTTAAATATATGGGGGTAGGACCTGGGTGGAAGTGTGTTCGGTGCAGAATCGATGGGCCAAATGGCCTCCTTCTGCACTGTCGAGATTCTATGATAGTCAAATCCTCTTGAGATAAAGTCCAACGTACCATTTGCCTTTCATTGTTGCACCTGCATGGTAGTTTTCAGTGATTTGTGAACAAGGACACCCAGGTCCTTTAGACATCAACATTTCCCAATCTCTCGCCATTTGGGAAATTCTCTGTATTTCTGTTTTTCCTACCAAAGTGGATAACTTCACATCTTTTCACATTATACTCCATCTGCCATGTTCTTGCCCATTTATTTAATCTGTCTAACTCGTCTCGAAGCCTGTTGCATCTTCCTAACAACTCCCACTCTCACCAAGTTTTGTGTCGTCAGCAAGATTGGAAATATTACATTAAGTCCCCATGTCCAAATCACTGATGTAGATCAAGTAGTTGGTGCCCAAGTACTGATCCTTGCAGTACCCCACTAGTTGCAGCCTTGTCGTACTCTCCTTTCTTGAAATATATCTGATTGTGCATCTTCTATGCTATTTAATCCCATTATATGTCCTGGATAAATCTCACATCTTTACTATCAATGACACCTTTCAACAACATGTCTCTTAACATGATCAAATGCCTTTTCATAGTTTGTGAAGCACATGTAAATGTTCTTGTTTTCTTCTTATCGAAGATTGTTCATTGGTTAAATTTTCTCTCTCTTGTTTCTACTCCAGGTCTTAATCCAGACAGTGTTTCACTCATTTCTGCTGCAAATGTCTTATTATTTCTTTCTATTATGATTTTCAAAATCACTTTATGAGATGACTCATTAAGATTATAGTTCTAACTTGTTGCACTCCATTGCTTTAGGTTTCTTAGTAACAACGCGCAGTGAATATTTCAAGTCATTTGGAAAGTATCCTTTGGTATATCTTTGATCACAGATTTCTGTTATCACTTTTAATTCTGCTTCTCCAAGAGCTTTTAGATGTTCAGCTGTTACTTCATCAATGCCTGGAGCTTTTCCTGTGCACAAGCTCACTAATTTCAAAGCATTCCTTACCACTGAAATCATAATGTTTCTTCCTTCATTTGCCTCTACATCGTTAGGACTTTGTTGTTTGGGATCATCATGCAATCCACTAATATGTTCTGTCCATTTTGTAGCTATTGTAAACCTTTCAAATAAAATTTGACCATTTTGCACCCACTATTTGTTTTTGCCTTCCTATTAAAGCTTTCACCATCCGGTGCATAACTCTCATTTTGTGAATTCATTCCAGATCTAATACTTCACACATCTCATTCGACTATTTCTCTTTAGCCTGCCTACATGTATTCCTTATTTTATTTTCAAGTTCCTCATATTTAAATGTGTTTCTTTTCTTTCCTCTTCCTACTATCATTGCTAGTATTTCGCCTATCATCCACTCCCTTATCTCTTTTTCTTTTCCATTTTGGTAATGTTTTTTTTGCAGCGTCTTGAATACTAGCTCTCATGTTGTTCTATTTGCTTTCTATCTCTTGTTCTGAGATCTGTTTGTTCTGTGTCCTCAAATCTGAGACATTCACACTTGATTTTTACTTTCAGAGTGAATGCCTCTCTGATGTTCTCATCCCTCAACATGTCAAGGTCTAAGTGGTTATGCATCTTTTTCTTTTTGGTTATTTTCAGTTTCATCTCAATTTTTGCCACAAGGAGACAATGATCTGAATTTATATCCCCCACTGGGATACATCTGAGTGTTCTTTATACAGTTTCTAAAACATTTCACCATCACAGAATCTATTTGATTTCTATTCACATTGCCGAGACTTCTCCAGGGGTGCAATGTTTGGTTGCTGAAAAACTGTCTTTGGTATCATCAGCTCATTTTCTTGACAAAATTGTATCATTCTCTCTCCTTTTTCATTTCTTGATCCAAGGCCGTATTGACCGACATGTATTCCTGTTATTTCTTCACTGACTTTAACGTTTAAGTCACCCATTACGATTACTAAATCAGTTGATTTCACCTGACCATAAAGCTTCAGGATATCACCACAAAATGCCTTGATTTTCTGCTTATTGTGACCTTGCATCGGGGCATAAATTCATATGACAACCTGATCAAAAGGCTTTCCTTTGATATTAATCACGATCAGTCTTTCTGAGATTGGCCAGTAACCAGATTCTAACCATCTTACTTCTACAAATCCTTTTTTTTGTGGCATGTGGGCATTGCTGGCTGGGCCAGCATTTATTGCTAATTTCTAATTGCCTTTGAGAAGCTGGTGGTGAGCTTGCCTTCTTGAACTGCGACATGTCCCCGTGGGTGGGGTAGGTTAGGAAGGTGCTCCAGGATTTTGACCTGGCGACAGTGAATAATGTTGACATTGTTCCAAGTCAGGATGGTGTGTGACTTGATGGAGAATTTGCAGGTTGTGGTGTTCCCATGCATCTGCTGCCCTTGTGCTTCTAACTGGTGGAGGTTGCGAGTATGGAAGGAGCTGTCAAAGGAGCCTTGGTGAGCTGTTGCAGACTGCTGCCACTGTGTGTTGGTGGTGAAATCACTGAATGTTGAATGTAGTGGATGGGGCACCAATCAAGCAAGCTGCTTTGCCCTGGATGGTTGCATATTGTTGGATCTTCACTCATTCAGACAAGTGGAGAGTATTCCATCACTCTCTTGACTTGTGCCTTGTACATGGTGGAATGGCATTGGGAAGTCTGGAGTTAAGTTACTCGCTGCAGAATTCCCAGTCGCTGACCTGCTCTTGTAGCCACTGTATTTATATGGCTAGTCTAGCTCAGTTTCTGGTCAATGGTAACCCCCAGGATGTTGATAGTGGGGGATTTAGTGATGGTGATGGTAGTAATCAGTGATGCTCAGGAGTCCAGAATTAGAAGAGCATAGGTATCTTTGAGCATTGTCTGGCTGGAGGAGATAGAAATAGAGAGCTAATGTAGGTCGGCGAGCACAGGGGTGATGGGTGACATCAAGTTTAAGGAGGTTAGAATCTGGCAGTCCGTCCAGGAGTGAGTTGGAAAAGTCAAACCTATAGGTAACCAAGGCATGAGTTAGGGTTTCAACAGGAGATGAGCTGAGGTAGGCGCAGAGTCAAAAACCTCATTTAAAAGACAGCACATTTCACAGTGCAGCCCTCCCTCAGTACTGAACCAGGAATGACAACCCAAAATTATGTGCTCAGCTCTCCGGAGTGGAACTCAAACGCACAGCCTTCTGGCTCAGAGGTAAGATTATTACCAACTGAGGCATCTCACATTTAGCATGCCCATTGGGTAGATGGAAAAGATCCCACGACACTACTTTGAAGAAATGCAATGAGATTCTCCTCAAACAACATTTAAAACAAACAGTTATTATCTCATTATTGTTTGTGGGATTTATGCATACATTGGCTGCCCAATTTCTTACATTATTACAGTTGTAGAAGGTGCTATAGAAATGCAAGGCTGTTTAAAAAGGCCCCTATTGTGGTTTATAATGTGCTTTGCTTTCACAAACGTGTTGATGAGTCTCTTTTTAGACAGATTGGATAAATGGACAGAAACCAGTGTGAGATTGCTTGCCCTACCTCAGCAACCTCTCTCGTCATTCGCCCCCTGTGCAGCCTATACCCTTGCATTACTGGCTTACTTCTTGATTCCTGCTCCCCCATTTCAATGATTGCCATCTACAGTGAAACCTCCTCATCCTCAATTCCTTCCCCTTATCCGGGGATGGGGAATGTTGAAGAGGAATGGTGAGTTGGGGAGTGTTGTAGAGGGTGAGGTGAGTCGGGGAGTGTTGTCGAGGGTGGGGTGGGTCGGGTAGTGTTGTAGAGGGTGGGGTGAGTCAGCGAGTGTTGTGGAGGGTGAGGTGAGTCGGGGAGAGTTGTAGAGGGTGAGGTGAGTCGGGGAGTGTTGTAGAGGGTGAGATGAGTCGGGGAGTGTTGTAGAGGGTGAGGTGAGTCGGGGAGTGTTGTAGAGGGTGAGGTGAGTCGGGGAGTGTTGTAGAGGGTGAGGTGAGTTGGGGAGTGTTGTAGAGGGTGAGGTGAGTCGGGGAGTGTTGTAGAGGGTGGGGTGAGTCGGGGAGTGTTGTAGAGGGTGGGGTGAGTCGGGGAGTGTTGTAGAGGGTGAGGTGAGTCGGGGAGTGTTGTAGAGGGTGAGGTGAGTCGGGGAGTGTTGTAGAGGGTGAGGTGAGTTGGGGAGTGTTGTAGAGGGTGAGGTGAGTCGGGGAGTGTTGTAGAGGGTGAGGTGAGTCGGGGAGTGTTGTAGAGGGTGAGGTGAGTCGGGGAGTGTTGTAGAGGGTGAGGTGAGTCGGGGAGTGTTGTAGAGGGTGAGGTAAGTCGGGGAGTGTTGTAGAGGGTGAGGTGAGTTGGGGAGTGTTGTAGAGGGTGAGGTGAGTCGGGGAGTGTTGTAGAGGGTGGGGTGAGTCGGGGAGTGTTGTAGAGGGTGGGGTGAGTCGGGGAGTGTTGTAGAGGGTGAGGTGAGTCGGGGAGTGTTGTAGAGGGTGAGGTGAGTCGGGGAGTGTTGTAGAGGGTGGGGTGAGTTGGGGAGTGTTGTAGAGGGTGGGGTGAGTTGGGGAGTGTTGTAGAGGGTGGGGTGAGTTGGGGAGAGTTGTAGAGGGTGGGGTGAGTCGGGGAGTGTTGTAGAGGGTGGGTGAGTCGGGGAGTGTTGTAGAGGGTGGGTGAGTCGGGGAGTGTTGTAGAGGGTGGGGTGAGTCGGGGAGTGTTGTAGAGGGTGAGGTGAGTCGGGGAGTGTTGTAGAGGGTGGGGTGAGTCGGGGAGTGTTGTAGAGGGTGGGGTGAGTTGGGGAGTGTTGTAGAGGGTGGGGTGAGTCGGGGAGTGTTGTAGAGGGTGGGGTGAGTCAGTGAGTGTTGTAGAGAGTGGGGTGAGGTGGGGAGTGTTGTAGAGGGTGAGGTGAGTCGGGGAGTGTTGTCGAGGGTGGGGTGGGTCGGGTAGTGTTGTAGAGGGTGCGGTGAGTTGGGGAGTGTTGTAGAGGGTGGGGTGAGTCGGGGAGTGTTGTAGAGGATGAGGTGAGTCGGGGAGTGTTGTAGAGGGTGGGGTGAGTCGGGGAGTGTTGTAGAGGGTGGGGTGAGTCGGGGAGTGTTGTAGAGGGTGGGGTGAGTCGGGGAGTGTTGTAGAGGGTGGGGTGAGTTGGGGAGTGTTGTAGAGGATGAGGTGAGTTGGGGAGTGTTGTAGAGGGTGGGGTGAGTCAGTGAGTGTTGTAGAGGGTGAGGTGAGTCGGGGAGTGTTGTAGAGGGTGGGGTGAGTCGGGGAGTGTTGTAGAGGGTGAGGTGAGTTGGGGAGTGTTGTAGAGGGTGGGGTGAGTCAGTGAGTGTTGTAGAGGGTGGGGTGAGTCGGGGAGTGTTGTAGAGGATGAGGTGAGTTGGGGAGCGTTGTAGAGGGTGGGGTGAGTTGGGGAGTGTTGTAGAGGGTGGGGTGAGTCAGGCAGTGTTGTAGAGGGTGGGGTGAGTCGGGGAGTGTTGTAGAGGGTGGGGTGAGTTGGGGAGTGTTGTAGAGGGTGGGGTGAGTTGGGGAGTGTTGTAGAGGGTGGGGTGAGTCAGTGAGTGTTGTAGAGGGTGGGGTGAGTTGGGGAGTGTTGTAGAGGGTGGGGTGAGTTGGGGAGTGTTGTAGAGGGTGGGGTGAGTCGGGGAGTGTTGTAGAGGGTGGGGTGAGTCGGGGAGTGTTGTAGAGGGTGGGGTGAGTCGGGGAGTGTTGTAGAGGGTGGGGTGAGTCGGGGAGTGTTGTAGAGGGTGGGGTGAGTCGGGGAGTGTTGTAGAGGGTGGGGTGAGTCGGGGAGTGTTGTAGAGGGTGGGGTGAGTCGGGGAGTGTTGTACAGGGTGGGGTGAGTCGGGGAGTGTTGTAGAGGGTGGGGTGAGTCGGGGAGTGTTGTAGAGGGTGAGGTGATTCGGGGAGTGTTGTAGAGGGTGAGGTGAGTCGGGGAGTGTTGTAGAGGGTGGGGTGAGTTGGGGAGTGTTGTAGAGGGTGGGGTGAGTTGGGGAGTGTTGTACAGGGTGGGGTGAGTTGGGGAGTGTTGTAGAGGGTGGGGTGAGTTGGGGAGTGTTGTAGAGGGTGGGGTGAGTTGGGGAGTGTTGTAGAGGGTGAGGTGAGTTGGGGAGTGTTGTAGAGGGTGGGGTGAGTCAGTGAGTGTTGTAGAGGGTGGGGTGAGTCGGGGAGTGTTGTAGAGGATGAGGTGAGTTGGGGAGCGTTGTAGAGGGTGGGGTGAGTTGGGGAGTGTTGTAGAGGGTGGGGTGAGTCAGGCAGTGTTGTAGAGGGTGGGGTGAGTCGGGGAGTGTTGTAGAGGGTGGGGTGAGTCGGGGAGTGTTGTAGAGGGTGGGGTGAGTCGGGGAGTGTTGTAGAGGGTGAGGTGAGTCGGGGAGTGTTGTAGAGGGTGGGGTGAGTCGGGGAGTGTTGTAGAGGGTGAGGTGAGTCGGGGAGTGTTGTAGAGGGTGAGGTGAGTCGGGGAGTGTTGTAGAGGGTGGGGTGAGTCGGGGAGTGTTGTAGAGGGTGGGTGAGTCGGGGAGTGTTGTAGAGGGTGGGGTGAGTTGGGGAGTGTTGTAGAGGGTGGGGTGAGTCGGGGAGTGTTGTAGAGGGTGAGGTGAGTCGGGGAGTGTTGTAGAGGGTGGGGTGAGTCGGGGAGTGTTGTAGAGGGTGGGGTGAGTCGGGGAGTGTTGTCGAGGGTGGGGTGAGTCGGGGAGTGTTGTCAAGGGTGGGGTGAGTCAGGCAGTGTTGTAGAGGGTGGGGTGAGTTGGGGAGTGTTGTAGAGGGTGGGGTGCGTTGGGGAGTGTTGTAGAGGGTGGGGTGAGTTGGGGAGTGTTGTAGAGGGTGGGGTGAGTTGGGGAGTGTTGTAGAGGGTGGGGTGAGTCGGGGAGTGTTGTAGAGGGTGGGGTGAGTCGGGGAGTGTTGTAGAGGGTGGAGTGACTAGGAGAGTGTTGTAGAGGGTGGGGTGAGTCGGGGAGTGTTGTAGAGGGTGGGGTGAGTCGGGGAGTGTTGTAGAGGGTGGGGTGAGTCGGGGAGTGTTGTAGAGGGTGGGGTGAGTTGGGGAGTGTTGTAGAGGGTGGGGTGAGTCGGGGAGTGTTGTAGAGGGTGGGGTGAGTCGGGGGTGTTGTAGAGGGTGGGGTGAGTCGGGGAGTGTTGTAGAGGGTGGGGTGAGTCGGGGAGTGTTGTAGAGGGTGGGGTGAGTTGGGGAGTGTTGTAGAGGGTGGGGTGAGTCGGGGAGTGTTGTAGAGGGTGGGGTGAGTCGGGGGTGTTGTAGAGGGTGGGGTGAGTCGGGGAGTGTTGTACAGGGTGGGGTGAGTCGGGGAGTGTTGTAGAGGGTGGGGTGAGTCGGGGAGTGTTGTAGAGGGTGAGGTGATTCGGGGAGTGTTGTAGAGGGTGAGGTGAGTCGGGGAGTGTTGTAGAGGGTGGGGTGAGTTGGGGAGTGTTGTAGAGGGTGGGGTGAGTTGGGGAGTGTTGTAGAGGGTGGGGTGAGTTGGGGAGTGTTGTAGAGGGTGGGGTGAGTTGGGGAGTGTTGTAGAGGGTGGGGTGAGTTGGGGAGTGTTGTAGAGGGTGGGGTGACTAGGAGAGTGTTGTAGAGGGTGAGGTGATTCGGGGAGTGTTGTAGAGGGTGAGGTGAGTCGGGGAGTGTTGTAGAGGGTGAGGTGATTCGGGGAGTGTTGTAGAGGGTGAGGTGAGTCGGGGAGTGTTGTAGAGGGTGGGGTGAGTTGGGGAGTGTTGTAGAGGTTGGGGTGAGTCGGGGAGTGTTGTAGAGGGTGAGGTGATTCGGGGAGTGTTGTAGAGGTTGGGGTGAGTCGGGGAGTGTTGTAGAGGGTGGGGTGAGTTGGGGAGTGTTGTAGAGGGTGGGGTGAGTTGGGGAGTGTTGTAGAGGGTGGGGTGAGTCGGGGAGTGTTGTAGAGGGTGGGGTGAGTCAGGCAGTGTTGTAGAGGGTGGGGTGAGTTGGGGAGTGTTGTAGAGGGTGGGGTGAGTTGGGGAGTGTTGTAGAGGGTGGGGTGAGTTGGGGAGTGTTGTAGAGGGTGGGGTGAGTTGGGGAGTGTTGTAGAGGGTGGGGTGAGTTGGGGAGTGTTGTAGAGGGTGGGGTGAGTTGGGGAGTGTTGTAGAGGGTGGGGTGAGTTGGGGAGTGTTGTAGAGGGTGGGGTGAGTTGGGGAGTGTTGTAGAGGGTGGGGTGAGTTGGGGAGTGTTGTAGAGGGTGGGGTGAGTCGGGGAGTGTTGTAGAGGGTGGGGTGAGTCAGGCAGTGTTGTAGAGGGTGGGGTGAGTTGGGGAGTGTTGTAGAGGTTGGGGTGAGTTGGGGAGTGTTGTAGAGGGTAGGGTGAGTTGGGGAGTGTTGTAGAGGGTGGGGTGAGTTGGGGAGTGTTGTAGAGGGTGGGGTGAGTTGGGGAGTGTTGTAGAGGGTGGGGTGAGTTGGGGAGTGTTCTAGAGGGTGGGGTGAGTCGGGGAGTGTTGTAGAGGGTGGGGTGAGTCGGGGAGTGTTGTAGAGGGTGGGGTGAGTTGGGGAGTGTTGTAGAGGGTGAGGTGAGTTGGGGAGTGTTGTAGAGGGTGGGGTGAGTTGGGGAGTGTTGTAGAGGGTGGGGTGACTAGGAGAGTGTTGTAGAGGGTGAGGTGAGTCAGGGAATGTACCAAGGCTATTATATTCCAAAAAGCATCAACCCAGCTCACCCTTGACTGTCGGGATGATAACAAAACACGAGAGTTAACACAAGCTTGAGCTCCCCCTTCCCGCTTGATTCATTGTGTTGACAGAGATGGGGGACTAGACTCTGTTCAAGCCTTTGTACCTCAAAAGACTCTGTTGTTGAAGGATCTGGAAGCGGTTCAGAAACAAACGACAGAACAAAATAAAATTAAACACATGACTAAACATACCTCTGAGACTAAGAACAGCATATTCCTGCATTCCTTAGTTTGTTAATTAACAGCTGCATGAGGATCAGCACTGTCACGTCAACATGAAGTGCTGTCAGTCCCAGGAGGAAGCGCACCAGAAAAAGGAGTTAAAATAAAGACAGGTTAAAAATGGCACCTTCTGCAACCTCAGGAGATTCTCAGAGTTCTTCAGTCAATTAAATACTGTTGAACTGTTGTCAGTGATGTTATTATAGAAAACGACCCAATTTCACATCTCCATATACTCCCCACGTCCCACATTCACATCTTTTCTCCAACTCCCTCAATCCCAGCTGCCCATCTTCTTATCATCTCCCTCTTCTCTCTATGAGAACCCGTCTAATTGCCTCTCGCACTCTTGTAGTCTTCCAATATATTATTCCTCTACTCTATATTTCTTTTTGAGTGAATATGTTCCCGCTGACTTCCCTTATTTTTTTCTGCAGCCAAATGTTTTATTTGCCTCAATGGGATTTGAATCTTTCTCCCCCGGTAACAATCAAACTGTCGATTTAGTCACATTCCTTCAACGAGCTGCGTCACGTTATCTCTGACTTCTTTTCCAAGGAAACAGGTCCAACTTGATTCATTTTTTAAAATTTAGATTCTTTGTACCTCGTGTCTTCTTTCAAGGGTTAAAACGCCCCCCCCCTCCCCTTCTCACACACTGGGCTTCAGAACTAAGCGGGGACAAGCTGCACAGAACCTTTTACTTCACAATTAAATAGAAACTCTAGTTCCTTTTGCATAAAAATGAGTATTATTTACTTATCAGTCGGGTTTGTCGTCGGATGCAGCCTGTTGGAGCGATAATCTTTCTTAGTGTCAAGCCTCTGTCAGTGAGATGCAAACGTTTCCAATATTTTTCTGTAGGATTGCATGTGATATTTAGGATTAAGTGACAGGAGATTATCTGCCTGGATTTCATCCCTGCTCATGCAGGAGATGAATTGCTGTGATTGAAATGGATAGCAGATATTTACGGAACAGCAAAGGGTTCTTGGTCTTCAGAATTAAAGCCAATGCAAGGTTTGCCACTCAGGTCATTGTTTCATTTTATTCTGGTTCTTTTTCGGTCCAATTCTCAATGGTTGCTCACTCTTTCCTCTCCAATAACTCAGTGGTGGTACTGTTGCTGCATCTGGTGACAAATGATGCCAAGACCCAGTGAAGTAATAGCGCCTATTCTTCGAAGCGAAGTGGGAGAGTTCGTGGACTGTGATAATTGAAAAGCCAGCATGGATTTAGAAACAAACAAAATTTATTGGAATAAAAATGGGCCAGGATTTATAAAGGGTTGAAGACCCATTATCCCAGATTATTGCCGAGGAGTGCAAAGTCAAATCTGGCAATCGTACTGTTACTTCAGAATGAAGCATTCCTCTTCTTGGTTCTAGATAATGAAAAAGGATCAGGGTGGAAAAGCAGTGACCACAATATAAATAAGGCTAAATGTGTAACTGGAGAATTGGATTCTCCAGCTGCATGCACCCAAGACTGGAAATTCCCGCTTGAGCTCAATGGACCTTTAAATGGTCTGCCGAATTTTCAGTCTCACCCACTACAATTCCCATGGCAGGTGAGACGGGAGAATTTCAGCCAGAGTATTTGGTGGGAAAATTTACTCTGTTTCTGTCCTCAAAGTGTTTAATGGGCAGTGCTGAGCAAGCTTTACTCTTGGTCAGTGAAAC
Source organism: Mustelus asterias (assembly GCF_964213995.1). Classification (NCBI taxonomy): domain Eukaryota; kingdom Metazoa; phylum Chordata; class Chondrichthyes; order Carcharhiniformes; family Triakidae; genus Mustelus; species Mustelus asterias. The sequence continues at coordinate 38,231,455 of NC_135823.1, forward strand.
CTGGGAAGATTTTCCTTTAAATGCTTGGGATGCACCTCAGACGGGAACTGCACAGTGTTAGTCAGCTAACTATCAGATTAGATCAGTTCTTATTTCAGATGCTGCTGTGATGGATTAAAGGTGCAAGATAGAATATTACAAGAGTACTTTATTTAAAGTGCAATATTTGTTGTGTGTCAACCATGGCTCTGTTGCGAGCACTCTTGCTTCTGAATCAGAGTGTTGTGGGTTTACAGGCCTACTCCTTGAGCACAACAATCTAGCTGACACTGCAGTGCAGTACTGGGGAATGCTGCACTGTCAGAGGTGCCATCTTTCAGATAAGGCTATTCTCCCCAAAAAATTCTAAGTGTTGAATTTGTGGGAAAACTGGAGTAATTCACACTGGTTTATTCAGTGGGAGTTCAGAGAAGAATCTCCCACACTCTGTGCACTGCAGGGGCCACCAGCATGAATATCATTAGATTTCAGGGGGCGGGGCCTATTCACGCTGGAGAGGCTGAAACCAGCGGGACTCTGCGCCTGCGCAGTCACCCCGAAGTGTCAGCCCCTAGTTTGCTGACCTCACAATGCTGCCTCCCCAACACCCCCATGCCCCTATCACAGTCCATTCGACCAGTCGCGGGCCCGCCCCGAACCCCCTCCTCCCCGTCCCAGCCCGCCCCCCAATTTCCAGCCCCCCGCAGCAGTGATGATCTCCCCCACATCCCTTCAGGCAGACGACTCCCCCCCCCCTCCCGCCCCCCCCCCCCCCGGCCTCCTCCCTGCCCGGCCCAACCCCCCCGCCCACCCTGATCGTTGGCCTCCCTCCAGCCCCTATCGGTCCCCATGCAAAGTGGCAGCGTGGCAGCGGGACTCCCCCACCCCTACCTGTTGCCCCCTAGGCCCCACCCCCAGCAGGCCCCACCCCATAGGCCCCATCCCCAATAGGCCCCACTCCCTTGGCACTGCCCCATGCCCAGTGGGCAGTGCAAAATTGCCCCCTGGACATGGGCACTTTGCCCCTTGGACAGTGCCAAGGGGTACAGGCTTGCATTGCCAGGGTGCCCATGCCCAGGGGGCACCCCCTGCCACTCGAGCCTCTGGGGGGGTCCAGATTGCCCCCCTCTCTTCACTCCAGTGCAGTCAGGCTGCTTGCTCCCCGAAAGTGGGGAGCTATAGTAATCCCCACTGGAGTGAAACTCTCTGGCAGGGTGGGAGATGCTCGCGGGCCTGGAGAATTCAGTCTCAGGCTCGCTAATGGCATTTAACTAGTATGTATCATATGTATGTATCAGTTTCTGCGCTGAGCAGAAACTGATAGCCAAGTTCCGCACACACGAGGACGGCCTCAACCGGGATATTGGGTTCATGGCACACTATTTGTAACCCCCACAGAGTTTCACTGGCTGTCTTGTCTGGAGACAATACACATCTTTTTAGCCTGTCTTGATGCTCTCTCCACTCACATTGTTTTGTTTCTTAAAGACTTGATTAGTTGTAAATATTCGCATTCCAACCATTATTCATGTAAATTAAGTCTGTGTCTTTATATGCTCTGTTTGTGAACAGAATTCCCACTCACCTGAAGAAGCGGCTTGCAGCTCCGAAAGCTTGTGTGGCTTTTGCTACCAAATAAACCTGTTGGACTTTAACCTGGTGTTGTTAAACTTCTTACTGTGTTTACCCCAGTCCAACGCCGGCATCGCCACATCATGACTATTGAAGAAGAGAGTTATCCCTGGTGTCCGGGCCAATATTTGATTCTCAATCAACATCACAAAACCAAATGATCACATTGTGATTTGTGGGAGCTGCATTGTCTACGTTTTAACAGTGATTATATTTCAAAAAGAACATCATTGACAATAAAGTGCTTTGCGATGTCTGAAGGTTATGAAAGATGCTAGATAAATGGAGTTCTTCCTTTCCCCACATGTATCAAAGCACTTTACTGCTTTGGAATGGAACACACACACAGGCTCTCAATAGAAACTACTTAAATTATAATGATATTAATTGGTGAATTTATTTAGCACATTATCAAAGCGAATCACGTGTTGAAAACTGATGTTGCGAAATCTCCCTCCCAGCATTTCACAAAGTTTTTGAATACATTTGCGGCATGTTGGTGTCACTAGCAAGGCTGGCATTTATTGCCCATCCCTAGATACCCTTGAGTTTGATTTGACTCTTGAGTCTTACTAGGCAACAGAGGGCAATTCACAGTCAACCACATTGGTGTGGGACAGGAGTCATATACAATCCAAGACTGGGTAAGAATAACACTGTCCGCTAAAACATGAACGAACCAGCTCAGATTTGATTACAATCTGATATCCTCACTTTTAGTGATCCCAGCTTTTTATTTTCAGATTTATTAAACTAAATTCAAAATCTCAAACTGCCATCTATCCTGTCCAGTGACATCATCACTTCATTCTGTAATGTCATGTAAAGTGTTGAGGTAAATTAACTAGACTCCAAACAGAGATAGGGACAAGAGCTAAGGATGTGTCTGGAGAAAAGATTGATTAGGAGCAAAAATACTGGCATACAGTACACTGGAAATCTAGATTCAAAACAGAAAATGCTGGAATTATTCAGCAAGTCATAGAGCATGAGTGGAGAAAGAAATACAGTTAAGTTTCACCTTGAAGACTTATGGTCAGAACTCACATGAAGGTTCAACTTTGTGTAGCTTTTTTGAAGATGTGGAATGATGGTGCAAGGAAGAAGAATTGAGGAGAAGAATTCCCGAGTGGAGGTTCTGCAGCTCAAAGCTCTGTCTTCAACTGTGGAGGGGTAATGCTTAGGGGAAAGTGAGAGGGAGGGGGAGAGAGAGGTAGACGGGGAGAGAGAGGTGGAGGTTGGGGGGAAGAGACTGAGAGAAGAATGGAGGAATGAAGGGTGGGAGGGAGAGACTGAGGGAGGGATGGATCCCCAGTGAAAAAGGTCAGAGGATGGATAATGTTGAGAGCTGGGATAGGATGAGGTTGCTGTGAAATGAAACCTTTGGGGATTTGTAAATGAATGATATGGAGGCTAAAGAGTAAGGAGTGGTCTATCTGGCATATTGCAAGATTTAGGATTCTTAAGTGTGCTTTCGGTGCTAGGACTAGTTTTATAATGCTTTGACATGTTCAATAATGTTTTATTCACACAATTGTTTCAAAGGAAAAGCTCCAATTGCCCTCCACTGCAATCTAAGTCTGTTCCTTGAAATCGTGTTAATAAAGATTGAGGATATTCAGACTCTGAATTTGGTGTGTATCATAGAACATGTTACAGTGCCAGAACTTTGAAGACAAGCTGTTAAAGGCGACAATTGGCTTTGAACTTGAACTCTCATTAATTTTACACAAACTGTTTCACACACTGTAAACTGTTATTGCTGTAGCTACAGTTGAGTTCCTCCATTCTGCAGATCAGGTTCTGTGTTCCTCTACTGTTTCAGTGTCTGTCTCTCCGAGTGATCCTGAATCATACAGACAACTTGGTATGGCTCCTGCTCTGTCCAAGACCGCAAAAAACTACAATGGGTTGTGAATGAAGCCCAGTCCATCATGCAAACCAGCCTCCCATCCATTGACTCTGTCTACACGTCCCGCTGCCTCGGCAAAGCAGCCAGCATAATTAAGGACCCCACGCACCCCGGACATTCTTTCTTCCCCCTTCTTCTGTCAGGAAAAGGATACAAAAGTCTGAGGACAGCTTTCAGCTGACTCAAGAACAGCTTCTTACCTGCTGCCAGCAGACATTTGAATGGACCAACCTTGTATTAAGTTGATCTTTCTCTACTCCCTAGCTATGACTCTAACATTACATTCTGCACTCTCTCCTTTCCTTCTCTATGTACGGTATGCTTTGTCTGTATAGCACACAAGAAACAATACTTTTCACTGTATACTAATACTAACACAAACCTAAGGTCTGTCTCTCAGCAGTGGATGGCTCGAGCTGGTCAAATTACCTTCTACACAAGAGAGCAGCAAGTCAGTCAGGGTTGACATACCTGATCATTAATCAGAAACAATGAAGTTGCATCTCTACAGTGAATTTCGCAACCTCACTATGTCCCAGATTGCTTTACAGCCCATGAAATACTTTTTAAAATGTAGCCATTGCTTTAATGTAGCAAATATGACAGCCAATTTGCACACAGCAACTCCTACAAACAGTAATTCAATAAATATAGTGTTGATTGAGGGATAAATATTGCCCAGGACACCAGGGAGCAGTCCACTGTGCTCCCTCAAAATAGTGCCAATGGATCTTTTACATCCTGTGGAGATGCCGGCGTTGGACAGGGGTAAACACAGTAAGAAGTTTAACAACACCAGGTTTAACCTGGTGTTGTTAAACTTCTTACTCTTTTACATCCACCAGATGGGACCTTGGTGAAATGTCTCACCTGAAAGATGGCATTTCTGACAGTGCGGTACGCCCTCTGTATCGCACTGCAGTATCAGCATGGATCATAGGCTCATGTTCTCTGGAGTGGGCAATGTCTTCTATCCAAAACTTCTCCCTCAATGAAAAAACGAAAGCAGACTATCTGCACACGATCACATTGCTGATGCGACCTTGCTGTGTACAAATTGGCTGCTGTTCTTCCCATATTACTAAAATGTAAACGCTCTCTCGCGCACTCGGAGATGCTGAGAGGCGTGATACAAATGCAAGTTCTTTCTCCAATGAATAACGAAGCTTATCTGAAGGTGGAATATGAGTATTCAGTGCTCGATGCCAGCAGGCTGGTCTCAGATGTATTAAACCAGGAAGCAACACTGATCCAGCCAGAAACTCACTCCTGAAAGATTAAAGAGATTTTCTATCAAAGGAAGGATTATTATGTTGAGAGAAGTAAACTGGAAAAATATAATCAGTCAAACTGCCACAACACAGTGACACGGAGCAAGTAATTTCAGCAATAAAATGGCTTTCAGACTGTGCAATTAGAAAAGAGAAGGCTGAGGTGTGACTGATAGAGGTCTTGAAAATTAGGATGGGGTGCGGTAGGGTAAAACACGGAGAAGTTTGCATCTCAGAGCTGAGTCCAGGAATGCCGCTTTTTGCATTTTCCTTTGCTTGAAGGACAGCTGTAAGTGACCACCCTGCACACGCTGCGGCAAACCCACCCTTTTACCCAGCCAGGGTTTGGTGAGTATGGAGGGTACATCCTGGCAAACCCCTCTCCCTCCCAGCGTCATCATGATGGAGCTTGCCATTACAAGTCTATTGAATCATAAGGATGCTGGAACTTAAAGAAGGGTGAGGGCCCAAAGGACAAGGTGGTAATTTTATTTTACGTAGTGATTGAGGTTGATACGGATTGAAATTAAAAGGCATTTAGTTATTAAGGGTATCAAAACATATGGAGCAAAAATGATAAATGCAGCTAAGGTAGGGATGAGCCATGATCTGATTGAATGGTGGAATAGACTCCAGGGACTGAATAATATAGTCATGTTCATGAGTAACAGCTTAAGAGGGCTGAATGGCTTTGTCTTGTTCCAGAATTACTGGCTTGTGTTAAATGACCATCTTCTATGTTTCTGTGTAACAGGTTTGAGGGACAAAATGGCCTTTCTCTGGTCCTGCATTGCGTTAGAGAGGCTCAAAGACGGATTTAATAAGTTGCTGATCTTTATTGATTAGAACAGAATGAAAAATCTCACTTTCAGCAGTTTAGTGAAACCGTGGGCCAGATGAGTGCGTGTCGGAGCAAATGGCCCTGTGATCAGAGGTCAGGCACCATCCAGTTCACCGAGGGACATTCATTATGAAGAAACTGACATGTGATTATGGAATAAACATTAACACACATGGCACTAACACATCATTGCAGCACTTAGAAAGGGGTCAATATATATTTTTTTACAAATCTGAGACAATTATTCCTTGGCCATTTATCATTTGTAATTGATTAATCAATGTTAATATCGTGTCACACCGGCATGCCTGTACAGCTGCTACACACCCCTGTTTGTACATCAAAGATCACAGGATCATAATCACAGCAGTTAAAATATTGTAGTGATAAGGCAGCAGGATTGAGTTACTGACTGTGCTCTGACAGGAGTGCACACATTAAACAGAGTGGGATGATTCTCTGGTGATGTTAATGTGTCATGAAGCTGTTAATGTATCCTAAAAGAACGCATTTCTAATTTTGGAGATATTTGCCATTTTTAAAAAGTTTTTTTTAAACACTCTGCCAGTTGGATGTGTTCCATCTCTCTCTGTGAGTCCTGCCCCCATCTCATCAGGGGAGGGGAAAATAAGCATCTGGTTGGCTGGTAGAAAACTGTAACACCAGGGAAGGGTACTGTGAATTTAAAATTTGGATCCTCGTGTACCAGTCCCTCCATGGCCTCACGCCTCCCTATCTTTGTAACCTCCTCCTGTCCTACATATCTCCGAGCTCTCGCTGCTCTTCTAATTCTGGCATCTTACACATCTCTAATTTCAATCGCTCTACCATTGATGTCCACACCTTTCAGCCGCTCAGGCCCTGAGCTCCGGAATTCTCACCCGAAACATTTCTGTATCTCCATTGCTCCATTCTCCCTAAAATCTGCCTCCTTGACTAAGCTTTTGTTCATCTGTCCTCATATCTCCTTATGTGGCCCAATGCTAAATTTAGCTTCATGATCCTCTTCTGAATCACCTTAAAGATGCTGAGTAAATAAAGTAAATAAAGCTGTTCTTGTCCAGGATTTTGGAGCCCAGAATGTGCGATTTGTTTTCAGGCCATCTAGCTGCATGCTGGGGAGAGCAGATGAGGGTAAATTCGGACATGACCTGCTCACCATGCAGACTTGACATGAGCCCACATCAGAAGATCCAGACACTGACTGTACCCCACACCCCTAACCTGATTCTCCCAACAACTGGGAATGAGTCCTTTATTGGGAGAGCCATCACAGAAAGATTGCAGGATATCCTCATGTCAGTTATGGCTCAGTTGCTAGCCCTGGTGCCCTGGTGAATATTTGTCACTCAATCAGCATCACAAAGACAGACTATCTGATCATTATCACATTGCTGTTTGCGGGATCATGCTACCTTCAAATTGACTGCCACACTTCTTACATTAGAGGGCGGCATGGTGGCACAGTGGTTAGCACTGCTGCCTCACAGTCCCAGGGACCCGGGTTCGATTCCCGGCTTGGGTCACTGTCTGTGTGGAGTTTGCACGTTCTCCCCATGTCTGCATGGGTTTCCTCCGGGTGCTCCGGTTTCCTCCCACAGTCCAAAGATGTGCAGCTTAGGTGGATTGACCATGATAAATTGCCCCTTAGTGTCAGGGGGAGCAACTAGGGTAAATGCATGAGGCTACGGGGATAGGGCCTGGGTGGGACTGTGGTCGGTGCAGACTCGATGGGCCAAGTGGCCTCCTTCAGCAATGTAGGATTCTATTATGACAGTGACGACACTTCAAAAAGTACTTCATTGGGTGTAAAGTACTTTGAGATGTCTGATGGTCATAAAATATGCATTTTATCTCATAGTGGCTGGTTGAGAGCAGGGGAGGACAGCAAGCAGGACTTATGTCTGTTCTTCAGTCTCTTGATTGCTCAAGGAGACGGGGGAGGAAAATAATGAAAGATAACACTGACTCTTTTAGTCACTTTATAATTCTGGAATAAATTCTAGCGACAAGGAGCTGTAGAATTGGCCTCACTAGGAGCTGATTGAATCGAGTGAATTATGGTTAAGAGTTGTCCATCAGTGAGATCCCACATTTGAGTGCTGTTCTCTGCTGAGTTTATCTGGAGAGGTAACCATGAACTCAATGGCTCAGTGTCTAGAGAGTAATTGTAACCCAGTGGAACGTACATGTGTGCGCCCCTCGCTATGTGTATGTCATTGGTGAAGAGAGGGTCAAGTTCAGCTGTGATACCTCTGCAGTCAAATAGTCTGGATTAATACTTGAAATACTGCCACTTAGGTGAGCTATTGTGCCAACCATGTTGGAAGCACTCTCGCCTTTGAGTCAAAAGGTCGCGGGTTTAAGACACACTGCAGAAACCTGAGCACACAATGCACACTCCCAAAGCAGTACAGTGGGAGGTACCCGTCAGAGAGTCAGTACTGGATGGGTACAACACTAATGGAGGGGCAGCGCTGAGAGACTGCTACAGCTGCAGGTGTGTCAATACTGAGAGAGCGCTGTAATGTTGAGGGAGAGTGCTGCATTGTCAGAAAGGCAGTAATGAGGGCATTCTACCTTGTCAGAGGGAGAGTGCTATGGGGATGCTGCATTGTTGGAGGAGCAATACTAAAGGGGGTTCACTGCCAGCGGGTCTGTATTGAGGTAGCATCTTTAGCTTTCAGATGAGATGTCTGTCTGTGTGGAGTTTGCACGTTCTCCCCGAGTCTGCGTGGATTTCCTTTGGGTGTACCAGTTCCCTCCCACAGTCCAAAGATGTACAGGTTAGATGGATTGGCCTTGCGAGATTGTCCCTTAGTGTCCCAAATGTGTAGATTAGATGGATCAGCCATGGGAAATGTGTGGGGTTACAGGGATAGGGAGGGGGAGAGGGCCTGGATAAGATACTCTGTCAAAGAGTTGGTGCAGACTCGATGGGTCGAATGGCTTCTTTTGCACTGTAGGGATTCTATGATTCTATGATTTATTTGGCTAGAAAATGCTTTCTGATGTCCTGAAGTTATGAAAGACACTTGAAATATTGATGTTTTTTGCTTTCAGACTTCCCACAAGCCTGTTTTCAATTCAGGTACTGCCTCAGATATAATGCTCCAGGTTGTAGATCTTATACATGGAATTTTGATGTTTGACAGCTCTGGAGGAACCAGAGGTAGAAAGCTTTCTACAAGTCTGGAAATGGGATAGCTTATTCTAGTTCCAGCTGATGGCAATGTTCTTGGGCTGGCTAGGCTAATTGTCTTGCCCTTGTTTTGTATTTTCTTTAACCCGGGATTGAACTAAAATCACTGGAGCACTTTCACCTCTCCCTGAGAAAAGGGATGATGTCTTTATTGGAACAGAAATGTGATGATAGGGTTTGAATCACCAGCTGGGTTCCGGCATGTCAGTGGGTTCGAGTCACTGGGACACTGAAATGAGCAAAACTAAATAACCAAAAATCCACACTATATCAAGACTTGGAAAAGAGGGAGCAATGCAATTGAATTCAGCAATTGGTGAGATATATTGGACAGTGCGAATCTGTGTTATTTAGGAGGAACGATTTTCTAAAGTGAACCTAATCACAGTGACCCTTCTGTTGAATCTTAAATCAGAACAATTCTGAAAGAAAACACAGGCCCATCTTCTGGAAGGGCTCACACAGTCAAGTTTGTCCTTGGAGTAAAAGGTCTTAATATTCTTCCTAAAGCCTATAGGTTCTAAGGTTGTGAAAGGTGCTATACAAATACAAGGTTTTTCCTTTCATAGAAAAATGTTGGGCGTCTTTGCTTGGGTTAGTTTTGCCTTCAGGATGTAACTGGCTACCTTTGACACTATTCCTTCCACTATTCCATCACACAAAGCATAATTATATAGTGCGATTCCAACTGGACTGTTCCATACACAAGTGTGTTTGTGTGTGTGGAAGAGCAACAGGGACCTACAATGAAAGAGTAATTCCACCATTGGTTTACTATCCTTTAAATCCGATACACGATTCTTTTACTGGACTTACACTGAAAACTGAAAATCAATGTCAATTATAACCTGGCAGAACAGTGGGAAATACATACCCCTATCAGGTCAAAATATGATCTGAATCCAGGCTGACTTATACCTCGGCTTTCAGTTAAGGTCGATTTTAAGCAGCCAGAGTAAGAAAATTTTTATTCTCTAATTTCCTCTTTCCTTTCATGACAGTTCTGCCTTTCCCCTGTAGACCTGGAGAATGATGTGGAGATGCCGGCGTTGGACTGGGATAAACACAGTAAGAAGTCTCACAACACCAGGTCACCAATATTCCTGGATTGTTCTGGAGTTCTGGGATCAGCAATCGATTTGAGTGTTCCTGTTGGAATCTCTCATGCGTTATCTTCAGGTCCTTTCACCAAACTCGAGCCCCCAGCTCTCTCATCCCCACCCCTCTGCTCACCTCCCTATCACATACCCCCCACAACACCCATCCCCTTGTTGCTTCACCCCAGGCCTCTGCTAATCCTGGTTCCCCAGACACCCCCACTCCTGTCTGTGTGGCAGCTGCCCCCTCAGCCCATCCAGTGCTCATAAAAAGGCTCCGGTCAGAGATCAACACCAGGGCATTGAGCAATGTGGGACATGGGATGGGGGTTGTCAAGTTTGGGTCAAGTTCAAAGCCAGACAATAACATGAGTTGGATCGACAACGTATGTTAGATTACAATGAAAAATTGGGCTTAAACAAGTGTTAATAAACAGATTTAACTTCCAACTATATTCCTGAACAACAATATATTGGAGAAATAGAATACTAAGAGCAGAAAAAGCTAGAAAAAGGGCAGAACTGGAAGGAAGCAATTGGCTTTTGATGTGACTGTTGCAAGAGGTATGTATAAAATAGACACAACAAGCTCTCAGGAAAGTCAAATGTTTCTATCACCACTCAAAGAAGCAGTGAAATCAATGGCTATAAGTCTTTTTCTTATCAGCCTTAGCCTGGTGGCTTCCATTAGCCTGTGCCCTTGCTATCTATCACAGTAATAATTTGATACATTTTTCCCAGTTAGACGCAGTGATTATTAAATGTAACCTTTAACAGCACCAGAAAGACTTGGATCTGAGCCAGAGCAAAGCTTGGGATACAGAAGTGCATTAAAACACAAAATATATATTTAAGAAGAGTCAGAGCACAGCTCGCTGGTGTTGACTCAGCTCCTGTTAACCTGTTTAGTAACAGCAATTGTTTTCATTTGCTGTTTGCAGGCTGTTAGAAAAATCACAATGTTAGGCAGAATTATTGAGACTGGTACTTTCCTGAAAAATACTCCCTTGGATAGAATTTTATGATGATTGTCCGAATGCGTGCAGACCAGGAAAAGTGTGAAATTGCACAATAAGACACTGGAGGTGCGTCCCAATGTTATTGTGCACTCGTCAGATATTTCAGTCAGCAGGCACGGGCAGGGGTTTGTTGCCACTGACAGTTAACAGCTACAGGGATTAAGAGTCCAATTGACTGGAATTTTATTTTATCCGTGTGATTTTCAGGTCAGTGCGTGGGCAACACAGGCAGCGACCATCCTGCTTTTCACTTTTCACATCCAAGGGTGAGATAAAAGTGGGTAAGAGGACAGGCTGTGTGAATTGTTAGGAGTACAGGTTAGAGTTTGCCATCGCGTTACTGTTGAAATTTCAGACCTTTTCCTCTTGTTTCTTGTGAGGTATTTGAATTGTTGCCCTTGTTTTGGGGATTTTATTTCTCTTGGAGCATTTCTGCCCATTGCAGCTGTAATAGATTGAGGGCTACTTGATGCAGCTTTAACTATAAAGGGTTTATTGTCAACATACAACAAGATAAGACTAGATTACAGGTGTGACTGCTCTTCAGGACTCATTGGCTCCAACTGCCAGTCCCTCCTCAACCAGTGGTCCGCGCCCTCCTGCCGATTGGCTCAGCTTTCCGCCAGAGCGATCTATAGGGTCCGCCAATGGTCACGTGGTCCTCAGAATATGCCCCCCCCCCACTTCAAGGGTCACACTACTACAGTCCTTACCCCCTAACATCCAAAACACTCCTCAGGAGAAACAAAGAACAACATTGGTCGGCACATCACAGGCTCTCATATAAAAAAAGTATCCAGAAACACTCTGCCAGCCCATTTGATGCCAGGTGACAAGGTGCTGATCTCACATGGCGAATGCCATTGAACCTGCGAAATTTTTGAAATTCTTCTGCCAGGAATGAACACCATCACTTCTGGAATGCCATTAATAGCGAATATCTCCCTGAACTTGTCAATGGTGGCCGTGGCTATTGTTGACTTTAACATTTGCACATCTCATCACTTGGAGTGTGTGTCCACTGCTATAAGAAACATATGGCCCATAAATGGCCCGGCAAACCCTCTGTGTAACCTCACCAATGGACAGCCTGGCCACTCCCAAGGATGGTGGTGGTGGTAAAACCTGTTGAGCTTCACAACTGGAGCATTGACTAACCACCTGTTCTATATTTTGTCAATGCCCGGCCACCACACGTACCTCCTGGCTATGTCCTTCATTCTACTTTGACCTGGATGAGAGACATACAAATCTTGTAGCAGGAGTCTGAGTCGTCTCCCTTGAGGTGGGACTATAACTCTGCACCCCCACAGTAACCCCCCCATCTTTACAGGTTATTTTTGATCTTCTACTTTCGTAGTGTTTTAACAACTCTGACTTCTCAAACTGTCACTCTTGCATGACCATCATCTTTATGTTCGCCAATACAGGGTCTCTTTCTGTCCACAATTTTATGTTTTTTGCCCAAGCTGGCAAGGTGTCTATCAAATGCAGAGCCAGTATAACCTCTGGGGAACCAGTGGTGATGCAACTGTTTGTGGCAAAGGCAGCCAACTCAGTTCGTCTGTATGTGATATCTGTGTTCCAGGGTGATGCTACATAAGAACGTAAGAACTAGGAGCAGGAGTAGACCATCTGGCCCCTCGAGCCTGCTCCGCCATTCAATAAGATCATCGCTCATCTTTTCGTGGACTCAGCTCCACTTACCCGCCCACTCACCATAACCCTTAATTCCTTTACTGTTCAAAGATTTATCTATTCTTGCCTTAAAAACATTCAGTGAGGTAGCCTCAACTGCTTCACTGGGCAGGGAATTCCACAGATTCACAACCCTTTGTGTGAAGTTCCTCCTCAACTCAGTCCTAAATCTGCTCTGCCTTATTTTGAGGCCATGCCCCCTAGTTCTGGTTTCACCTACCAGTGGAAACAACTTCCCTGCTTCTATCTCATCTATTCCCTTCATAATTTTATATGTTTCTATAAGATCTCCACTCATTCTTCTGAATTCCAATGAGTATAGCCCCAGTCTACTTAGTCTCTCCTCATAAGCCAATCCTCTCAACTCCAGCTGAAATGTATAACTGTAGGCCGCTAACAGAGGAGTCCATCTCTGCACCCTTGCAGAGGCAATTGGTGGCACCGGCTTATCTTCTCAGAATAGACCTAACAATGGCTTGTGGTCTGAGACTATAGGCAGGTTGGGGGGAGCGGGCAAGTGGAGAGAAGGCCACCTGGGTAATCTTACAGGCCCCCTCACCCCCATCACCACCCGCAAACCTACCAGTGGGGGCCTGTAAAAGCCCGAGGAAATAGGCTTACTGTACTCAATCTGTTCTCTCAGTCAATTCGCTCATTGCAGGAATCAATCTATTGAATCTTGTTACACTCTCTCTAAGGAAAAGAGTGACAACAAGTGAGCACAGAGCAGAGTGCTTGTTTGGAGATCCTGAAGTAACGTCACAATTCAAAAGTGATTTAGGGCAGGTGGAAGCAGCTATTTGGGTATGTACGGTCGAGTATGTATTTACTACTTTTATCACTTATGGTTTGTAAAGTCTATTTATTGTTTGTGGTTTATAGTTTATAAGGGCTATATTCTGTAATAACAAGAACCAGAGAAGAAGGGCCCTAGAGTAATTGGTATTATTTGATATTAAGTATCTTCCAAAAAGTTTAATGTAAAGGGGCAAGTCATGGCAGGAGAGTTCAGATATATGATATGCTCCTCCTGTTCTATGTGGGAAGCCAGAAACATTTCTCGTGCCCAGGGCCAGCATGTGTGCAAGACGTGTCTCCAGTCATAGCTCCTGGAAGCCTGAATTTCAGAGTTGGAGCAGCAGCTGGGGACACAACATCTGTGAAAGAGAGTATCATGGACAGCACATATAGAGAGATGGTCACTGTCAGGAATCTACCTAGCAGCAACGACAACAAGAATTTAAAAAGGCCTGAAAAGTAGAAATCTGTCTAACAACAGTAATAGCCAACATTTCCAGGGACAGGGAAGCTTCTAAAGGTAATCAGGGCATTTCCAAGGCCTGACAGCATCTAAAGATGATCAGGAGTGAATTGCTCTAATAGTAGAAAAAGATTACTTAGATGACTGCTGTAGAAATGTCGGCCAGAATATTACCATCCGCCCGCCTGCCACAGGAATCGGACGGGGAGAGGGGCGGACCATGGAAAGGTCTGTTGACCTCGGACAGGATTTCATGGATCTCTGCACAAGCAGAAGCAGTTTACCTAAATGACTGGGTGATTCAGGGCTATAGAAATGCTAAACTCCACAGGAGAAAAATAATTTAAGCTAAGTAGACAGCTGACTCTCGAGTTTGAAATAACAAAATGGGAAACAGCATAACTATTACCCTGCCCAGAAGCAGGCAGGTCAGTCCACAGCTCACAGCCAGAAGCCAAGCAACAGCTCACAGCCAGAAGCCAAGCAACAGCTCACAGCCAGAGGCCAGTCCACAGCTCGCAGCCAAGAGGCTACAACCCATTTCACAGTCAAGGTCCTGTAACATCTTTTATTTCTCAGAGATGCTCTAGTGTTGCAGTTAATCCTTAAAGCCAAGGCATTGCAGAAAACCTTCATAAAGGCAGTTTAAACATCTTCGCTGAACCAGGAAAAGGTGTTTCGAAGATTTGACCATCAGCCCTGTATTGTGGAATAACTATAGGCTGGATTTGACTTATAGAATTATTTAATTTGGATGTTTTTTGGGAAAGGGAAGTCTTATTGAATTCAAGAATCATAGATATATTTTGGAACAGTGTAATTTCTACATATATTGGCCGCGATTCTGCTGAAAAAGTTCTAATTGGGAAAACTGGTGTAAATCATGCTGGTTTTTTCAGTGTGAAAAAACACTGTGACTTCAGACAAGAATCTCCCACACTCTGTGCAATGCACAGGTCATAATCGGGAATATCATTAAAATCTCTGCACATGTGCAGTGGGCCCTGAACTGTCAGCCTGCAGTTTGCTGGCCAGCTCGATTGCTGGCTAGGCTGGGATCCTCGCAGTGCTGTCCCTCTACCCCACCATGGCCCGATCGTGGCCTCCCATCCATTCGCGGGCCAGCCCCGAACCCCGCCCGAACCTTGACGCCCTGATCTTCAGCCCCCCCTCCCCTCAGCAGTGCCGATCCCACCCAACGTCCCCGGCAGAACCCCCTCCAACACCCCCCCTCCCCCCCGGCAGACACTCCCCCCCGACAGACCTCCCATCCTCCCCAGGAGGCCGAACCCCCCCCCCCCCCCCCCCCAACCCGCCCCGATCGTTGGCCTCCCTCCAGCCCCCATCAATCGCAATGGCAGAGTGGCAGCGGGACCTCCCCCATCCCTATGATCGTCCCCTTACGACCCGTCCCCAGCAGGGTCTGCCCCAGCAGGCCGCCCACCCCCAATTGGCCCCATCCCCTTGGCACTGCCCGATGCCCAATGGGCAGTGCCAGGGGGCACAGGCTGGCACTGCCAGGGTGCCCATGCCCAGGGGACACCACCCCCTGCTGCCCGACCCCCTGGAGGCCCCGATAGACCCCCCTTCACTCCCGTGGGGTCATCCCGCTAGTTCCCCAAAAGTGGGGAGCTGGCCTGAACCCTGCTGGAGTGAAATACTCCTGACGGGGTGGGAGACTTTGCCCACCACACTGAGGACACTGAGTAACGGCGGCTACCACACCCTCTTCATTCTTTTCCTGTTTTTGAACAGATGTGCTGATACATCTGTGTCCTACAAACTGTCAGTTCCTTTTTCTCCACAAAGTCTCCTTGTTACCTCGAATAAGTACTTAACTTTGCTTTCTACCTTCTGCCTGCCTTGCTAACTGCAAAGCTTTCAATAGCATCAAATCTTCCCCTGACTGAAGAAAATCAGATAAAGTCTCCTCTAAGACTCATTCAACAGCGAGATACCAAATTAAATCTTCTTTTAGTGCTCCATATTCACAATTCTCAGATAGTCGATATAAATTGGCAATGAAAGAATCAACGCTCTCTCCCGGTCTTTGGGCACGGCTACTGAACTTTGCCCTTTCTGTAATTGCTGTGTATGTATAATATTTATAGTTATTTCTAACCAGCAGCAGTGAAACTGAACAGGGCATTATGCATGACGTCAACGGAGGCGATGCCATCGACAGTTTGCGTAGGTAACTGGGTGGAGTAGGTTTGCAGCCTGTACTGAACACATCATCTCATAAAGCTCTTAGTTTGTTGAACTTCTGTGGCCTCCTAGCCTCAATCCTACAAACACCACAATAATGTTGTTTCTTTAAAATCTGAAATATGTTTCAAAGGGTATTCTAAGTTTTTTGATATGTCGCTGCCTCTTCATTTATGCCCTGCCTGACCGTTATGTTGTCTGCACTATTGTGTGAGGCATAGAGAAGGATACTGACCTGTTCCTTGCTTTATAAAAAATTAATTCATGTGAGTGAGTGGCTTGGAGGGGAACTTCCAGGTGTTGGTGTTTACTACCCTTGTCTTTCTAGTTGGTAGTGGCTGTGGGTTTGGAAGGTGCTGTCTAAGAAGTCATGTTGAGGTCCTGTAGCCATGATGTGGAGATGCCGGCATTGGAGTGGGGTAAACACAGTTCACTTACTTACTGAGATTTCTTACTGAGTTCCTGTAGTGCATTTTGTAGCTGGTACATGCTGCTGCTACTGAGCAGTGGTGGTGGAGGGATTGAATGTTTGTGGAAGGAGTGCCAATCAAGCGGGCTGTTTTGTCCTGGATGGTGTCAAGCTTCTTGAGTGTTGTTGGAGCTGCATCGATCCAGGCAAGTGGAGAGTATTCCATTACTCCCCTGAATTGTGCCTTGTAGATGGTGAACAGGCTTTGGAGAATCAAGAAATTAGTTATTCGCCACAGGATTCCTCTGACCTGCTCTTATAGTCACAGTACTTATATGGCTGGTCTGGTTCAGTTTCTGAAGAACAAGCCTTCAGGATTCCCCAGGATGTTGATTGTGGGGAATTCAGCGATGGTAATGAGATTGAAATGTCAAGGACATTGGTTAGACTCTCTCTTGTTGGAGATGGTCATTGCCTGGCACTTGTGTGGAACAAATGTTACTTATCACTTGTTAGCCCAAGCCTGGACATTGTCCAGGTCTTGTGCATTTGGACATGGACTGCTTCAGTATTCAAGGAGTTGCGAATAGTGCTGAACATTGTGCAGTCATCTGCAAATATCGCCACTTCTGACAATATGATGGAAGGAAAGTCATTGGTGAAACAGTTGAAGATGGTTGGACCTTGGACACGACCCTGAGAAACTCCTGCAGTGATGTTCTGAAACTGAGATGGTTGACCTCCAACAACAGCAGCCATTTGTCTTTGTGCTGGGTATGACTCCAACCAGCAGAGAGTTTCCCCCCGATTCCCATTGACTCCAGATTCGATTGGACTCCTTGACGCCATTCTTGGTCAAATGCTGTCTTCTTGTCAGAGGCAGTCACTGTCATCTTACCTCTGAAGTTCAGCTCTTTTGTTCATGTTTGAACCAAGGTTGTAATGAAGTCAAGAATTGAGTCACCCTAGTGGAACCCAAACTGAGCATCCATGAACTGGTTATTGCTGAGTAAGTGCCACTTGGCAGCACTGTTGATGATCCCTTCCATCACTTTACTGATGATTGAGAGTAGACTGATGGGGCTGTAATTGGCCAGATTGGATTTGTCCTGTTTCTTGTGTGCAGAACATACCTGGGCAATTTTCCATGTTGCCGGGTAGATGCCAGTGTTGCAGCTATACTAGAACAGCTTGGCTTGGGGTGCAGCAGGTCCTGGAGCACAAGTCTTCAGGACTATTGCTAGAATATTGCCAGGTCCCATAGCCTTTGCAATGTGTCTTCAGCCATTTCCTGATATCACATGGAATGATCAAATTGGCATCTGTGATGCTGGGGACCTTTGGAGGAGGCCGAAATGAATCATCCACTCGGCACTGCTGGCTGAAGATTGCAGCATTGTCTTTTGCACTGGGCTCTCCCATCATTGAGGATGGGGATATTTGTGGAACCTCCTCCTCCAGCGAGTTGTTTAATTGTCCATCACTATTCATGATTGGATGTGGCAGGACTACAGAGCTTAGATTTGCTGGTTGTGGAATCACACAGCTCTGCCCATCACTTGCTGCATATGCTGCTAGTACACACGTAGTCCTGTGTTGTTGCTTCAGTAGGTTGACACCTCATCTTTAGATATACCTGATGCTGCTCCTGGCATGCCCTCCTGCACTCTTTATTGAGCTCTCTCTGCTAGTATCAAAGCTGTTCTGTACCGAGTAAACTTACAATGCCAGTTTGCATTCTTGGCTTGATCTGGACCTTCCATGTGGTAAAAGAATTCTGGTAAAGGTAATGTTTTCTCCATGGCCTTACTTCACTGCTGTCTTCGACTGTGTTCTGTCAGCTATTTTCCCCATGCTACCCTCATCCCGCAGTTGTTTCTTTAGTTTCGTCCAGGTACTGGGTACTTCACTTGGTGGTTTTTCCATCGTGATTTTTCACTGTCACCATCTGTTAACAACAATGTGGGTCCTGGATGAGGTTGTCCTTCATCTGTCTTGATAGATACTGTTGGAAGCTAGGCTGTTGATAAACTTTACATTTTGCTGAAAATTCTATTAAGTGTATATGTAAAAAAGCTTACCAAGCTTCACATACAACTATCTCCCTCTGCACTGTTGGAAGAACAGTACTGATGGAGTTCTGCATTGTTGAAGGAACAGTACTGATGGAGTGCTGCACTGTTGAAGGAACAATACTGATGGGGTGCTGCACTGTTGGAAGAATAGTATTGGCAGAGTGCTGCACCGTTGGAAGAATAGTATTGACAGAGTGCTGCACTGTTGGAGGAATGGTAGTAATAGGGTGCTGCACTGTTGGAAGAACAGTACTGATGGAGTGTTGCACTGTTGTAGTGCTGCACTGTTGGCGGAATGGAACTGAGGGAGTGCTGCACTGTTGAAGGAACAGTATTGGTGGGGTGCTGCACTGTTGGGGGAACAGGAAAGAAGGGGGTGGCACTGTTGGAGGAACAGTATTGATGGGGTGCTGCACTGTTGGAGGAACAGCATTGATGGGGTGCTGCACTGTTGGAGGAACAGTAGTGGTGGAGTGCTGCACGGTTGGAAGTATGGTACTATTGCAGTGCTGTACTGTTGGAGGAACAGTACTGAGATAGTATTGTACTGTTGATGTTGAATGTGATGCCATTCAGATGTTAAACTAAGGCCACTTAAACGAATGTAAAAACTCCCATGGCTGCTCTTCAAAGACAAACAGAGAAGATTTGTCAACTGTCCTGCCCAATATTTGCCCCTCAAACAACGTCCAAAATTGGATTATCGCATTGTGTTTTTCTTTGATACTTTTGGGAGTTTGCTGTTTCCAAATGCTTGCAGTTTTTCCTACTTTACAAAAGGGATTGAAATTCAAAAGTATTTCATTGGCTGGAAAATGGTTTGAGACAATCTGATGACACAAAAGGTGATGAATAAACACAAGCCATTTCCGTGACAGGTTTGTAATTTTTCAGTAACAGAAGAGTACCCTCAGTAATATGCAGCCAGAACATTCACATGAAAGAAAAGTCATAATAACCACAAGGAACTAGACAAAATATTCAATGAGTTAAATGAGGTAGATGTGGAAAATGGGCTGATAGCACATTGTCTATTAATCTATTGCCTTGTCAAATAATTTGTCTGTGAGCACATTATTGATATAAAATGGACTTGTCAGTTACATCTTGCCAGAATTTTTAAGCATAAAGCACTTGTGAATGAGTTGCCGTTTTGTGGGTTTAATCTCCTTTATTAATTCAATACCCCTCAGTAATATTGCAAATCTGCTTTCTGTTGGTGGTGTAAATCCTGACTTATGTCTCTCGGTGACCCTGGTTGGGACTGAAGTTACTTGTCTGTGAAATTGGTTGCTACAGACCATTGGTTGTAATGACAACAGACAATTTGCTTCAAGCTCACGGGCAATTCTCTCACACAGGAGGAAATTAGAATGATGGGGGCCTCCTTATAGTGTGGCAAGAAGCATGAATTCTGGCCACTTCAGCCCCAAAACCAATTTCAGCAACAGCGTTAGTCTAATTCTTTCTTGCCCATTATTTTTCATACGAGTATATTTGAAAATGTCAGATTAAGTCAGTTACATCGTAAATCCAGTGTATTTACCTGGGCTGCCCACCGTACAAGCTGTTGGGAAATCCCCGAGACTCCCCAAAGCATGAAGGACTTTGATTCCAGTGTCAGATTCAGTGCAGTTAAAACCCCTTCCATGTAATATACAATGGCAAGTTGTTTTGGTTGGATTTGCAGAAATGAAAGCTGCAGAAATGCTCATCTTTCTCCCCCACTGAACTTCTTTTCCTGTTTTAATTCTCCCTTTGTTTTTCCGGTGTTTTCCTCGCCTGTGTTCTCAATTCTCCCAATTTGTTCCTTCATCGGCATTTCTTTATTCTCCATGTTTCATCTCTCTATTTACTCTAACCACCCATCTTCAATCTGTAACTACATCTCACACACTCGCTGCAATACACCACGTCCCACACACTCACTGTAATACACCACGTCCCACACACTCGCTGTAATACACCACGTCCCACACACTCGCTGTAATACACCACGTCCCACACACTCGCTGTAATACACCACGTCCCACACACTCGCTGTAATACACCACGTCCCACACACTCACTGTAATACACCACGTCCCACACACTCGCTGTAATACACCACGTCCCACACACTCGCTGTAATACACCACGTCCACACACTCGCTGTAATACACCACATCCCACACACTCGCTGTAATACACCACGTCCCACACACTCGCTGTAATACACCACGTCCCACACACTCACTGTAATACACCACTTCCCACACACTCGCTGTAATACACCACATCCCACACACTCGCTGTAATACACCACGTCCCACACACTCACTGTAATACACCACGTCCCACACACACGCTGTAATACACCACACCCCACACACTCGCTGTAATACACCACATCCCACGCACTCGCTGTAATACACCACGTCCCACACACTCGCTGTAAAACACCACGTCCCACACACTCGCTGTAATACACCACATCCCACACACTCACTGTAATACACCACGTCCCACACACTCGCTGTAATACACCACGTCCCACACACTCACTGTAATACACCACGTCCCACACACTCACTGTAATACACCACGTCCCACACACTCGCTGTAATACACCTGGTGACGTCCCACACACTCGCTGTAATACACCACGTCCCACACACTGACTGCAATACACCACGTCCCACACACTCACTGTAATACACCACGTCCCACACACTCACTGTAATACACCACGTCCCACACACTCACTGTAATACACCACTTCCCACACACTCGCTGTAATACACCACGTCCCAAACACTCACTGTAATACACCACGTCCCACACACTCACTGTAATACACCACATCCCACACACTCGCTGTACTACACCACGTCCCAAACACTCACTGTAATACACCACGTCCCACACACTCACTGTAATACACCACATCCCACACACTCGCTGTAATACACCACGTCCCACACACTCACTGTAATACACCACGTCCCACACACTCACTGTAATACACCACGTCCCACACACTCACTGTAATACACCACGTCCCACACACTCACTGTAATACACCACGTCCCAAACACTCACTGTAATACACCACGTCCCACACACTCACTGTAATACACCACATCCCACACACTCGCTGTACTACACCACGTCCCACACACTCGCTGTAATATACCACGTCCCACACACTCGCTGTAATACACCACGTCCCACACACTCACTGTAATACACCACGTCCCACACACTCACTGTAATACACAACGTCCCACACACTCACTGTAATACACCACGTCCCACGCACTCGCTGTAATACAGCACATAGAACATAGAACATAGAACATTACAGCGCAGAACAGGCCCTTCGGCCCACGATGTTGCACCGACCAGTTAAAAAAAAAAACTGTGACCCTCCAACCTAAACCAATTTCTTTTCGTCCATGAACCTATCTACGGATCTCTTAAACGCCCCCAAACTAGGCGCATTTACTACTGATGCTGGCAGGGCATTCCAATCCCTCACCACCCTCTGGGTAAAGAACCTACCCCTGACATCGGTTCTATAACTACCCCCCCTCAATTTAAAGCCATGCCCCCTCGTGCTGGATTTCTCCATCAGAGGAAAAAGGCTAACACTATCCACCCTATCTAAACCTCTAATCATCTTATATGTTTCAATAAGATCCCCTCTTAGCCGCCGCCTTTCCAGCGAAAACAATCCCAAATCCCTCAGCCTCTCCTCATAGGATCTCCCCTCCATACCAGGCAACATCCTGGTAAACCTCCTCTGCACCCTCTCCAAAGCCTCCACATCCTTCCTGTAATGTGGGGACCAGAACTGCACACAGTACTCCAAGTGCGGCCGCACCAGAGTTGTGTACAGTTGCAACATAACGCTACGACTCCTAAATTCAATCCCCCTACCAATAAACGCCAAGACACCATATGCCTTCTTAACAACCTTATCTACTTGATTCCCAACTTTCAGGGATCTATGCACACATACACCTAGATCCCTCTGCTCCTCCACACTATTCAAAGTCCTCCCGTTAGCCCTATACTCAACACATCTGTTATTCCTACCAAAGTGAATTACCTCACACTTCTCCGCATTAAACTCCATCCGCCACCTCTCGGCCCAACTTTGCAACCTGTCTAAGTCTTCCTGCAAACTACGACACCCTTCCTCACTGTCTACCACACCACCGACTTTGGTGTCATCAGCAAATTTGCTAATCCACCCAACTATACCCTCATCCAGATCATTAATAAATATTACAAACAGCAGTGGCCCCAAAACAGATCCCTGAGGTACACCACTTGTAACCGCACTCCATGATGAATATTTACTATCAACCACCACCCTCTGTTTCCTATCCGCTAGCCAATTCCTGATCCAATTTCCTAGATCACCCCCAATCCCATACATCTGCATTTTCTGCAGAAGCCTACCATGGTGAACCTTATCAAACGCCTTACTAAAATCCATATATACCACGTCCACTGCCTTGCCCCCATCCACCTCCTTGGTCACTTTCTCAAAAAACTCAATAAGGTTAGTAAGGCACGACCTACCTGCCACAAAACCATGCTGACTATCACCTATCAATTCATTACTCTCCAAATAACTATAAATCCTATCCCTTATAATTTTTTCCAACATCTTGCCGACAACAGAAGTGAGACTCACCGGTCTATAATTCCCGGGGAAGTCTCTGTTCCCCTTCTTAAACAATGGGACAACATTCGCTAACCTCCAATCTTCTGGTACTATACCAGAGGCCAACGACGACCTGAAGATCAGAGCCAGAGGCTCTGCAATCACTTCTCTTGCCTCCCAGAGAATCCTTGGATAAATCCCATCCGGACCAGGGGATTTATCTATTTTCAGACCCTCCAGAATATCCTGCACATCCTCCTTATCAACTGTAATACTGTCTATTCTACTCCCTTGCAACCCAGTGTCCTCCTCAGCTATATTCATGTCCCCTTGCGTGAACACCGAAGAGAAATATTGGTTCAATGCTTCACCAATCTCCTCCGGTTCCACACATAACTTCCCTCTGCCATCTATAACTGGCCCTAAACTTGCCCTAACCAACCTTCTGTTCTTGACATACCTATAGAACGCCTTAGGATTCTCTTTAACCCTATCCGCCAAAGTCTTCTCATGTCCCCTTTTAGCCCTTCTAAGCTCACTCTTCAACTCCCTCTTAGCCAATCTAAAGCTTTCTAGTGCACTACCCGAGTGCTCACGTCTCATCCGAACATAAGCCTCCTTTTTCTTTTTAACCAACAAAGAAACTTTTTTGGTGCACCACGGTTCCCTAGCCCTACCAATTCCTCCTTGCCTGACAGGGACATACCTATCACAGACTCGCAGTAGCTGCTCCTTGAAAAAACTCCACATGTCGGAC
Source organism: Mustelus asterias (assembly GCF_964213995.1). Lineage (NCBI taxonomy): Eukaryota > Metazoa > Chordata > Chondrichthyes > Carcharhiniformes > Triakidae > Mustelus > Mustelus asterias. The sequence goes on from NC_135823.1 coordinate 38,255,473, forward strand.
GTTCCCAGTCCCTGTAATCTCCTAGTCCAACCTATGTTTCCTAATTCTCTCCTAATAGCCTCATAATTACCCTTCCCCCAGCTAAAACCACTGGCCCGAGGTTCATGCCTATCCCTTTCCATCACTAAGGTGAACGTAACCGAATTGTGGTCACTATCACCAAAATGCACACCAACTTCCAAGTCTAGCACCTGGTCTGGCTCATTTCCCAGCACCAGATCCAATATAGCCTCACCTCTAGTTGGCCTGTCTACATACTGAGTCAAAAAACCTTCCTGCACGCTTTGAACAAAAACTGACCCCTCTAACGAGCTAGAGCTATAACAATTCCAGTCAATATTAGTCAAGTTAAAATCCCCCATAACAATTGCCCTATTACTTTCACTCCTAAGCAGGATTGACTCCGCAATCCTTTCCTCAACCTCTCTAGAACTTTTAGGAGGTCTATAAAAGACTCCCAACAGGGTGACCTCTCCTCTCCTATTTCTAATCTCCGCCCATACTACCTCAACAGATAAGTCCTCATCAAACCTCCTCTCTGACACTGTGATACAATCTCTGACCAATAATGCTACCCCTCCCCCTCTTCTACCACCTTCCCTACTTCGACTAAAACATTTGAACCCCGGGACCTGCAGCATCCATTCCTGCCCCTGCTCTATCCATGTCTCTGAAATAGCCACAACATCGAAGTCCCAGGTACTGATCCACGCTGCAAGTTCACCCACTTTATTGCGAATACTCCTGGCATTGAAGTATACACATTTCAAACCCTGCTCCACCCCACCTCTGCAATGCCGTGCATTGCAGTCCCCATCCATGCATCCCTCACTTTCAGCCCCACTACTCAGGATCCCTCCCCCCCCCCGAATCAGTTTAAACCTCCCTGCATGGCCTTAGCAAATTTACCCCCCAGGATATTGGTCCCCTTCTGATTAAGGTGTAGACCATCCTTCTCATAGAGGTCACACCTTCCCCAGTACGAGCCCCAATTGCTTAAGTACCTGAACCCCTCCCTCCTGCACCATCCCCTCAGCCATGAATTCAAACCTTCCCTCTCCCTATTCCTCTCTAAACTATCCCGTGGTACAGGCAAGAGTCCAGAGATAACCACTCTGTCAGTCTTGGCCTTTAGTTTCCACCCCAACTCCATAAATCCCTGCCTAATATCCCCTTCCCCTATCCTCCCTATGTCGTGTGTCCCCACATGTACAATAACTTGTGGTTTATCTCCCTCCCCCCTAAGAGTCCTGAATACCCTGTCAGACACATCCCGGACCCCAGCCCCTGGTAGGCAACACACCAACCCTGAGTCCCTACCTTTAGTTCCGAACCTCCTATCTGTCCCCTTAATTGTGGAGTCCCCAATCACAAGGCCCAGTCTTTTACAGCCCCTAACCACCTGAGCTTTCTCACTCGGCTCACCCCCAGAGATCTGCTCTCTATGCTCAGTTGATTCCTCCTCAACTGTAGCCTCCAGCACCGAAAACCTATTATGGAGGGGAACCGCCCCAGGGGATTGTCTTCCCGATTGCTTCTTACCCCTCCTCCTGGCATTGACCCAAGCCTCATTTCTAGGAGTTACTATTTCTCTATAACTCCTATCAACTTCCACCTCCGCCTCCCGAATTATGCGGAGTTCCTCTACCTCCCCCTCCAGCTCCTTTACACGCTCCTCCAGAAGCTGCAATCTAATGCACTTCATACAACTAAAATCTCCTGAAACACTACTGGATTTCCTCACCACATACATCCCACAGGAGATGCAGCATACTGCCTGAACTGCCATCCCTGAAGCCATTACCAGCAAGAAAAAAAGAAAACAAAAAACTTCCCCACACTTATAATTAGGTTAGAGGAGGATGGAAGGGTGGGATCCTCTACCAGTGTAGAGGATCGGGTATCTCCTCTGCACCAATTTATAGGGCTAGGGGCCCGAGAGAAAAAAAAAAACTACTACTGAGGGGGAACCACCCAGGTAACTGACTTTTAAAGTTAAAATAAAAACCCTTCCCAGACTCCTTTGCTGCCCACTTCTAGTTTTCACTTTAAACTTGAAAAACTGCTGTTAAAGTAAAGGCCAAAAAAATACACACACTAGCTGACTAATTAAATAAATAAACAATTCAATTAATCCAATTAATCTCTTACCAGCACTGCTGCTTTTCAATCACCCCTCTCAGCTTGCTCCAGTGGATCAATGAGGGGGAACCTCCCAGGTAACTGACTTTTAAAGTTAAAATAAAAACCCTTCCCAGACTCCTTTGCTGCCCACTTCTAGTTTTCACTTTAAACTTGAAAAACTGCTGTTAAAGTAAAGGCCAAAAAAATACACACACTAGCTGACTAATTAAATAAATAAACAATTCAATTAATCCAATTAATCTCTTACCAGCACTGCTGCTTTTCAATCACCCCTCTCAGCTTGCTCCAGTGGATCAATGAGGGGGAACCTCCCAGGTAACTGACTTTTAAAGTTAAAATAAAAACCCTTCCCAGACTCCTTTGCTGCCCACTTCTAGTTTTCACTTTAAACTTGAAAAACTGCTGTTAAAGTAAAGGCCAAAAAAATACACACACTAGCTGACTAATTAAATAAATAAACAATTCAATTAATCCAATTAATCTCTTACCAGCACTGCTGCTTTTCAATCACCCCTCTCAGCTTGCTCCAGTGGATCAATGAGGGGGAACCTCCCAGGTAACTGACTTTTAAAGTTAAAATAAAAACCCTTCCCAGACTCCTTTGCTGCCCACTTCTAGTTTTCACTTTAAACTTGAAAAACTGCTGTTAAAGTAAAGGCCAAAAAAATACACACACTAGCTGACTAATTAAATAAATAAACAATTCAATTAATCCAATTAATCTCTTACCAGCACTGCTGCTTTTCAATCACCCCTCTCAGCTTGCTCCAGTGGATCAATGAGGGGGAACCTCCCAGGTAACTGACTTTTAAAGTTAAAATAAAAACCCTTCCCAGACTCCTTTGCTGCCCACTTCTAGTTTTCACTTTAAACTTGAAAAACTGCTGTTAAAGTAAAGGCCAAAAAAATACACACACTAGCTGACTAATTAAATAAATAAACAATTCAATTAATCCAATTAATCTCTTACCAGCACTGCTGCTTTTCAATCACCCCTCTCAGCTTGCTCCAGTGGATCAATGAGGGGGAACCTCCCAGGTAACTGACTTTTAAAGTTAAAATAAAAACCCTTCCCAGACTCCTTTGCTGCCCACTTCTAGTTTTCACTTTAAACTTGAAAAACTGCTGTTAAAGTAAAGGCCAAAAAAATACACACACTAGCTGACTAATTAAATAAATAAACAATTCAATTAATCCAATTAATCTCTTACCAGCACTGCTGCTTTTCAATCACCCCTCTCAGCTTGCTCCAGTGGATCAATGAGGGGGAACCTCCCAGGTAACTGACTTTTAAAGTTAAAATAAAAACCCTTCCCAGACTCCTTTGCTGCCCACTTCTAGTTTTCACTTTAAACTTGAAAAACTGCTGTTAAAGTAAAGGCCAAAAAAATACACACACTAGCTGACTAATTAAATAAATAAACAATTCAATTAATCCAATTAATCTCTTACCAGCACTGCTGCTTTTCAATCACCCCTCTCAGCTTGCTCCAGTGGATCAATGAGGGGGAACCTCCCAGGTAACTGACTTTTAAAGTTAAAATAAAAACCCTTCCCAGACTCCTTTGCTGCCCACTTCTAGTTTTCACTTTAAACTTGAAAAACTGCTGTTAAAGTAAAGGCCAAAAAAATACACACACTAGCTGACTAATTAAATAAATAAACAATTCAATTAATCCAATTAATCTCTTACCAGCACTGCTGCTTTTCAATCACCCCTCTCAGCTTGCTCCAGTGGATCAATGAGGGGGAACCTCCCAGGTAACTGACTTTTAAAGTTAAAATAAAAACCCTTCCCAGACTCCTTTGCTGCCCACTTCTAGTTTTCACTTTAAACTTGAAAAACTGCTGTTAAAGTAAAGGCCAAAAAAATACACACACTAGCTGACTAATTAAATAAATAAACAATTCAATTAATCCAATTAATCTCTTACCAGCACTGCTGCTTTTCAATCACCCCTCTCAGCTTGCTCCAGTGGATCAATGAGGGGGAACCTCCCAGGTAACTGACTTTTAAAGTTAAAATAAAAACCCTTCCCAGACTCCTTTGCTGCCCACTTCTAGTTTTCACTTTAAACTTGAAAAACTGCTGTTAAAGTAAAGGCCAAAAAAATACACACACTAGCTGACTAATTAAATAAATAAACAATTCAATTAATCCAATTAATCTCTTACCAGCACTGCTGCTTTTCAATCACCCCTCTCAGCTTGCTCCAGTGGATCAATGAGGGGGAACCTCCCAGGTAACTGACTTTTAAAGTTAAAATAAAAACCCTTCCCAGACTCCTTTGCTGCCCACTTCTAGTTTTCACTTTAAACTTGAAAAACTGCTGTTAAAGTAAAGGCCAAAAAAATACACACACTAGCTGACTAATTAAATAAATAAACAATTCAATTAATCCAATTAATCTCTTACCAGCACTGCTGCTTTTCAATCACCCCTCTCAGCTTGCTCCAGTGGATCAATGAGGGGGAACCTCCCAGGTAACTGACTTTTAAAGTTAAAATAAAAACCCTTCCCAGACTCCTTTGCTGCCCACTTCTAGTTTTCACTTTAAACTTGAAAAACTGCTGTTAAAGTAAAGGCCAAAAAAATACACACACTAGCTGACTAATTAAATAAATAAACAATTCAATTAATCCAATTAATCTCTTACCAGCACTGCTGCTTTTCAATCACCCCTCTCAGCTTGCTCCAGTGGATCAATGAGGGGGAACCTCCCAGGTAACTGACTTTTAAAGTTAAAATAAAAACCCTTCCCAGACTCCTTTGCTGCCCACTTCTAGTTTTCACTTTAAACTTGAAAAACTGCTGTTAAAGTAAAGGCCAAAAAAATACACACACTAGCTGACTAATTAAATAAATAAACAATTCAATTAATCCAATTAATCTCTTACCAGCACTGCTGCTTTTCAATCACCCCTCTCAGCTTGCTCCAGTGGATCAATGAGGGGGAACCTCCCAGGTAACTGACTTTTAAAGTTAAAATAAAAACCCTTCCCAGACTCCTTTGCTGCCCACTTCTAGTTTTCACTTTAAACTTGAAAAACTGCTGTTAAAGTAAAGGCCAAAAAAATACACACACTAGCTGACTAATTAAATAAATAAACAATTCAATTAATCCAATTAATCTCTTACCAGCACTGCTGCTTTTCAATCACCCCTCTCAGCTTGCTCCAGTGGATCAATGAGGGGGAACCTCCCAGGTAACTGACTTTTAAAGTTAAAATAAAAACCCTTCCCAGACTCCTTTGCTGCCCACTTCTAGTTTTCACTTTAAACTTGAAAAACTGCTGTTAAAGTAAAGGCCAAAAAAATACACACACTAGCTGACTAATTAAATAAATAAACAATTCAATTAATCCAATTAATCTCTTACCAGCACTGCTGCTTTTCAATCACCCCTCTCAGCTTGCTCCAGTGGATCAATGAGGGGGAACCTCCCAGGTAACTGACTTTTAAAGTTAAAATAAAAACCCTTCCCAGACTCCTTTGCTGCCCACTTCTAGTTTTCACTTTAAACTTGAAAAACTGCTGTTAAAGTAAAGGCCAAAAAAATACACACACTAGCTGACTAATTAAATAAATAAACAATTCAATTAATCCAATTAATCTCTTACCAGCACTGCTGCTTTTCAATCACCCCTCTCAGCTTGCTCCAGTGGATCAATGAGGGGGAACCTCCCAGGTAACTGACTTTTAAAGTTAAAATAAAAACCCTTCCCAGACTCCTTTGCTGCCCACTTCTAGTTTTCACTTTAAACTTGAAAAACTGCTGTTAAAGTAAAGGCCAAAAAAATACACACACTAGCTGACTAATTAAATAAATAAACAATTCAATTAATCCAATTAATCTCTTACCAGCACTGCTGCTTTTCAATCACCCCTCTCAGCTTGCTCCAGTGGATCAATGAGGGGGAACCACCCAGGTAACTGACTTTTAAAGTTAAAATAAAAACCCTTCCCAGACTCCTTTGCTGCCCACTTCTACTGCCCACACACTCGCTGTAATACAACACATCTCACACACTCGCTGTAATACACCACGTCCACACACTCGCTGTAATACACCATGTCCCACACACTCGCTGTAATACACAACGTCCCACACACTCGCTGTAATACACCACGTCCCACACACTCACTGTAATACACCACGTCCCACACACTCGCTGTAATACACCACGTCCCACACACTCGCTGTAATACACAACGTCCCACACACTCACTGTAATACACCACGTCCCACACACTCGCTGTAATACACCACGTCCCACACACTCGCTGTAATACACAACGTCCCACACACTCACTGTAATACACCACGTCCCACACACTGACTGTAATACACCACGTCCCACACACTCACTGTAATACACAACGTCCCACACACTCGCTGTAATACACTACATCCCACACACTCGCTGTAATACACCACGTCCCACACACTCGCTGTAATACACCACGTCCCACATAAACGCTGTAAGACACCACGTCTCTCACACTCGCTGTAATACACCACACCCGACACACTCACTGTAATACACCACGTCCCACACACTCACTGTAATACACCACATCTCACACACTCGCTCTAATACATCACGTCCCACACACTCACCGTAATACACCACTTCCCACACACTCGCTGTAATACACCGCATCCCACACTCTCGCTGTAATACACCACGTCCCACACACTCACTGTAATACACCACGTCCCACACACTCGCTGTAATACACCACATCCCACACTCTCACTGTAATACACCACGTCCCACACACTCACTGTAATACACCACGTCCAACACACTCGCTGTAATACACCACGTCCCACACACTCGCTGTAATACACCACATCCCACACTCTCACTGTAATACACCACGTCCCACACACTCACTGTAATACACCATGTCCCACATACTCACTGTAATACACCACGTCCCACAAACTCGCTGTAATACACGAAGTCCCACACACTCGCTGTAATACACCACGTCCCACACACTCACTGTAATACACCACGTCCCACACACTCACTGTAATACACCACATCCCACACACTCACTGTAATACACCACGTCCCACACACTCACTGTAATACACCATGTCCCACAGACTCACTGTAATACACCACATCCCACACACTCACTGTAATACACCACGTCCCACACACTCGCTGTAATACACCACGTCCCACAGACTCACTGTAAAACACCACGTCCCACACACTCACTATAGTACACCACGTCTCTCACGCTCGCTGTAATACACCACGTCCCACACACTCACTGTAATACACCACGTCCCACACACTCACTGTAATACACCACGTCCCACAGACTCACTGTAATACACCACGTCCCACACACTTGCTGTAATACACCAAGTCCCACACACTCACTGTAATACACCACGTCCCACACACTCACTGTAATACACCACGTCCCACAGACTCACTGTAATACACCACGTCCCACACACTTGCTGTAATACACCAAGTCCCACACACTCGCTGTAATACACCACGTCCCACACACTCGCTGTCATAGACCACGTCCCACACACTCGCTGTAATACACCACGTCCCACACACTCGCTGTAATACACCACACCCCACACACTCGCTGTAATACACCACACCCCACACACTCGCTGTAATACACCACACCCCACACACTCGCTGTAATACACCACACCCCACACACTCGCTGTAATACACCACACCCCACACACTCGCTGTAATACACCACTTCCCACACACTCGCTGTAATACACCAAGTCCCACACACTCGCCGTAATACACCACATCCCACACACTCGCTGTATTACACCACGTCCCACACACTCACTGTAATACACCACGTCCCACACACTCACTGTAATACACCACGTCCACACACTCACTGTAATACACCACATCCCACACACTCACTGTAATACACCACGTCCCACACACTCACTGTAATACACCACATCCCACACACTCACTGTAATACACCATCCCCCACACACCCGCTGTAATACACCGCATCCCACATACTCACTGTAATACACGCGTCCCACACACTCGCCGTAATACACCACATCCCACACACTCGCTGTAATACACCACGTCCCAAACACTCACTGTAATACACCACGTCCCACACACTCACTGTAATACACCACGTCCCACACACTCACTGTAATACACCACGTCCACACACTCACTGTAATACATCACGTCCCACACATTCACTATAATACACCACGTCCCACACACTCACTGTAATACACCACACCCCACACACTCGCTGTAAAACACCACTTCCCACATACTCGCTGTAATACACCACTTCCCACATACTCGCTGTAATACACCAAGTCCCACACACTCGCTGTAATACGCCACGTCCCACACACTCACTGTACTACACCACGTCCCACACACTCACTGTAAAACACCACGTCCCACACACTCGCTGTAATACACCACGTCCCACACACTCACTGTAATACACCACGTCCCACACACTCACTGTAATACACCACATCCCACACACCCGCTGTAATACACCACATCCCACACACTCACTGTAATACACCACGTCTCTCACGCTCGCTGTAATACACCACGTCTCTCACACTCGCTGTAATACACCACACCCCACACACTCGCTGTTACACACCACTTCCCACACACTCGCTGTAATACACCAAGTCCCACACACTCGCTGTAATACACCACGTCCCACACACTCGCTGTAATACACCACGTCCCACACCCTCACTGTAATACACCACGTCCCACACACTCACTGTAATACACCACGTCCCACACACTCACTGTAATACACCACATTCCACACACTCACTGTAATACACCACGTCACACACACTCGCTGTAATACACCACGTCCCACACACTCGCTGTAATACACCACGTCCCACACCCTCACTGTAATACACCACGTCCCACACACTCACTGTAATACACCACGTCCCACACACTCACTGTAATACACCACGTCCCACACACTCACTGTAATACACCACATCCCACACACCCGCTGTAATACACCACATCCCACACACTCACTGTAATACACCACGTCTCTCACGCTCGCTGTAATACACCACGTCTCTCACACTCGCTGTAATACACCACACCCCACACACTCGCTGTTACACACCACTTCCCACACACTCGCTGTAATACACCACGTCCCACACACTCGCTGTAATACACCACTTCCCACACACTCGCTGTAATACACCAAGTCCCACACACTCGCTGTAATACACCACGTCCCACACACTCGCTGTAATACACCAAGTCCCACACACTCGCTGTAATACACCACGTCCCACACACTCGCTGTAATACACCACGTCCCACACCCTCACTGTAATACAACACGTCCCACACACTCACTGTAATACACCACGTCCCACACACTCACTGTAATACACCACATTCCACACACTCACTGTAATACACCACGTCCCACACACTCACTGTAATATATCACATCCCACACACTCGCTGTAATACACCACATCCCACACACTCACTGTAATACACCACGTCTCTCACGCTCGCTGTAATACACCACGTCCCACACACTCACTGCAATATATCACATCCCACACACTCGCTGTAATACACCACATCCCACACACTCACTGTAATACACCACGTCCCACACACTCACTGTAATACACCACGTCCCACACACTCACTGTAATACACCACGTCCCACACACTCGCTGTAATACACCTCATCCCACACACTCACTGTAATACACCTCATCCCACACACTCACTGTAATACACCACGTCTCTCACGCTCGCTGTAATACACCACGTCTCTCACGCTCGCTGTAATACACCACGTCTCTCACACTCGCTGTAATACACCACACCCCACACACTCGCTGTTACACACCACTTCCCACACACTCGCTGTAATACACCACGTCCCACACACTCGCTGTTACACACCACTTCCCACACACTCGCTGTAATACACCACACCCCACACACTCGCTGTTACACACCACTTCCCACACGCTCGCTGTAATACACCACGTCTCTCATGCTCGCTGTAATACACCACACCCCACACACTCGCTGTAATACACCACTTCCCACATACTCGCTGTAATACACCAAGTCCCACACACTCACTGTAATACACCACGTCCCACACACTCGCTGTAATACACCACTTCCCACATACTCGCTGTAATACACCAAGTCCCACACACTCACTGTAATACACCACGTCCCACACACTAACTGTAATACACCACGTCCCACACACTCACTGTAATACACCACGTCTCTCACGCTCGCTGTAATACACCACGTCTCTCATGCTTGCTGTAATACACCACACCCCACACACTCGCTGTAATACACCACTTCCCACATACTCGCTGTAATACGCCACGTCCCACACACTCACTGTAATACACCACGTCCCACACACTCACCATAATACACCACATCCCACACACTCACTGTAATACACCACGTCCCACACACTCACTGTAATACACCACGTCCACACACTCGCTGTAATACACCACATCCCACACACTCACTGTAATACACCACGTAACTCACGCTCGCTGTAATACACCACGTCTCTCACACTCGCTGTAATACACCACACCCCACACACTCGCTGTAATACACCACATCCCACACACTCACTGTAATACACCACGTCCCAGCCACTCACTGTAATACACCACGTCCCACACACATCACTGTAATACACCACGTCACACACACTCGCTGTAATACACCACACCCCACACACTCGCTGTAATACACCACGTCCCACACACTCACTGTAATACACCACGTCCCACACACTCGCTGTAATACACCACGTCCCACACACTTGCTGTATTACACCACGTCCCACACACTCACTGTAATACACCACGTCCCACACACTCACTGTAATACACCACGTCCCACACACTCACTGTAATACACCATCCCCCAGACACTCACTGTAATACACCACGTCCCACACACTCACTGTAATACACCACATCCCACACACCCGCTGTAATACACCACATCCCACACACTCACTGTAATACACCATGTCTCTCACGCTCGCTGTAATACACCACGTCTCTCACACTCGCTGTAATACACCACACCCCACACACTCGCTGTTACACACCACTTCCCACACACTCGCTGTAATACACCAAGTCCCACACACTCGCTGTAATACACCACGTCCCACACACTCGCTGTAATACACCACGTCCCACACCCTCACTGTAATACACCACGTCCCACACACTCACTGTAATACACCACGTCCCACACACTCACTGTAATACACCACATCTCTCACACTCGCTGTAATACACCACACCCCACACACTCGCTGTTACACACCACTTCCCACACACTCGCTGTAATACACCAAGTCCCACACACTCGCTGTAATACACCACGTCCCACACACTCGCTGTAATACACCACGTCCCACACCCTCACTGTAATACACCACGTCCCACACACTCACTGTAATACACCACGCCCCACACACTCACTGTAATACACCACATTCCACACACTCACTGTAATACACCACGTCCCACACACTCACTGTAATATATCACATCCCACACACTCACTGTAATACACCACGTCTCTCACGCTCGCTGTAATACACCACGTCCCACACACTCACTGCAATATATCACATCCCACACACTCGCTGTAATACACCACATCCCACACACTCACTGTAATACACCACGTCTCTCACGCTCGCTGTAATACACCACGTCCCACACACTCACTGCAATATATCACATCCCACACACTCGCTGTAATACACCACATCCCACACACTCACTGTAATACACCACGTCTCTCACAATCGCTGTAATACACCAAGTCCCACACACTCGCTGTAATACACCACGTCTCTCACACTCGCTGTAATACACCACTTTCCACACACTCGCTGAAATACACCACGTCCCACACACTCGCTGTAATACACCACATCCAACACACTCGCTGTAATACACCACGCCCCACACACTCGCTGTAATACACCACGCCCCACACACTCGCTGTAATACACCACGTCCCACACACTCGCTGTAATACACCACGCCCCACACACTCGCTGTAATACACCACGTCCCACACACTCACTGTTATACACCACGTCCCACACACTCGCTGCATTACACCACGTCCCACACACTCACTGTAATACACCGCATCCCACATACTCACTGTAATACACGCGTCCCACACACTCGCCGTAATACACCACATCCCACACACTCGCTGTAATACACCACGTCCCACACTCTCACTGTAATACACCACGTCCCACACACTCGCTGTATTACACCACGTCCCACACACTCACTGTAATACACCACATCCCACACACTCACTGTAATACACCACGTCCCACACACTCGCTGTAATACACCACATCTCACAGACTCACTGTAATACACCATCCCCCACACACTCGCTGTAATACACCGCATCCCACATACTCACTGTAATACACACGTCCCACACACTCGCCGTAATACACCACATCCCACACACTCGCTGTAATACACCACGTCCCACACACTCACTGTAATACACCACGTCCCACACACTCACTGTAATACACCACGTCACACACACTCGCTGTAATACACCACGCCCCACACACTCGCTGTATTACACCACGTCCCACACACTCACTGTAATACACCGCATCCCACATACTCGCTGTAATACACGCGTCCCACACACTCACCGTAATACACAACATCCCACACACTCGCTGTAATACACCACGTCCCACACTCTCACTGTAATACACCACGTCCCACACACTCGCTGTATTACACCACGTCCCACACACTCACTGTAATACACCATGTCCCACACACTCACTGTAATACACCACGTCCCACACACTCGCTGTAAAACACCACGTCCCACACACTCGCTGTAATACACCACATCCCACACACTCGCTGTAATACACCACGTCCCACACACTGACTGCAATACACCACGTCCCACACACTCACTGTAATACACCACGTCCCACACACTCACTGTAATACACCACGTCCCACACACTCACTGTAATACACCACTTCCCACACACTCGCTGTAATATACACCACGTCCCAAACACTCACTGTAATACACCACATCCCACACACTCGCTGTACTACACCACGTCCCACACACTCGCTGTAATATACCACGTCCCACACACTCACTGTAATACACAACGTCCCACACACTCACTGTAATACACCACGTCCCACGCACTCGCTGTAATACAGCACATCCCACACACTCGCTGTAATACAACACATCTCACACACTCGCTGTAATACACCACGTCCACACACTCGCTGTAATACACCATGTCCCACACACTCGCTGTAATACACAACGTCCCACACACTCGCTGTAATACACCACGTCCCACACACTCACTGTAATACACCACACCCCACACACTCACTGTAATACACCACGTCCCACACACTGACTGTAATACACCACGTCCCACACACTCACTGTAATACACCACACCCCACACACTCACTGTAATACACAACGTCCCACACACTCGCTGTAATACACCACATCCCACACACTCGCTGTAATACACCACGTCTCACACTCACTGTAATACACCACGTCCCACATACACGCTGTAAGACACCACGTCTCTCACACTCGCTGTAATACACCACACCCGACACACTCACTGTAATACACCACGTCCCACACACTCACTGTAATACACCACATCTCACACACTCGCTCTAATACATCACGTCCCACACACTCGCTGTAATACACCATGTCCCACACACTCGCTGTAATACACAGCGTCCCACACACTTGCTGTAATACACAACGCCCCACACACTCGCTGTAATAAAGCACGTCCCGCACACTCGCTGTAATACACCACGTCTCACGCACTCGCTGTAATACACCACGTCCCACACACTCGCTGTAATACACCAAGCCCCACAGACTCACTGTAATACACCACATCCCACACACTCGCTGTAATAAACCACATCTCACACTCGCTGTAATGCACCACGTCCCACATACGTGCTGTAATACACCACGTCCCACATACGCGCTGTAATACACCACGTCGCACACACTCGCTGTAATACACCACATCCCACACACTCACCGTAATACACCACGTCCCACACACTCGCTGTAATACACCACTTCCCACACACTCGCTGTAATACACCACGTCCCACACACTCGCTGTAATACACCACATCCCACACTCTCACTGTAATACACCACGTCCCACACACTCACTGTAATACACCACGTCCCACATACTCACTGTAATACACCACGTCCCACACACTCGCTGTAATACACGAAGTCCCACACACTCGCTGTAATACACCACGTCCCACACACTCACTGTAATACACCATGTCCCACACACTAACTGTAATACACCGCATCCCACACACTCACTGTAATACACCACGTCCCACACACTCGCTGTAATACACCACATCCCACACACTCACTGTAGTACACCACGTCTCTCACGCTCGCTGTAATACACCACGTCCCACACACTTGCTGTAATACACCAAGTCCCACACACTCGCTGTAATACACCACGTCCCACACACTCGCTGTAATACACCACGTCCCACACACTCACTGTAATACACCACATCCCACACACTCACTGTAATACACCACGTCCCACACACTTGCTGTAATACACCAAGTCCCACACACTCGCTGTAATACACCACGTCACACACACTCACTGTAATACACCACGTCCCACACACTCACTGTAATACACCACATCCCACACACTCACTGTAATACACCACATCCCACACACTCACTGTAATACACCACGTCTCTCACGCTGGCTGTAATACACCACGTCCCACACACTCGCTGTAATACACCACACCCCACACACTCGCTGTAATACACCACGTCCCACACACTCGCTGTAATACACCACTTCCCACACACTCACTGTAATACACCACGTCCCACACACTCGCTGTAATACACCACACCCCACACACTCGCTGTAATACACCACGTCCCACACACTCGCTGTAATACACCACTTCCCACACACTCACTGTAATACACCACGTCCCACACACTCGCTGTAATACACCACGCCCCACACACTCGCTGTAATACACCACATCCCACACACTCACTGTAATACACCACGTCCCACACACTCACTGTAATACACCACTTCCCACACACTCACTGTAATACACCACGTCCCACACACTCGCTGTAATACACCACGCCCCACACACTCACTGTAATACACCACGTCCCACACACTCGCTGTAATACACCACGCCCCACACACTCACTGTAATACACCACGTCTCTCACACTCACTGTAATACACCACGTCCCACATACTCACTGTAATACACCACGTCCCACACACTCACTGTAATACACCACGTCTGTCAGGGTCGCTGTAATACACCACGTCCCACACACTCACTGTAATACACCACGTCCCACACACTCGCTGTAACACACCACATCCCACACACTCACTGTAATACACCACGTCCCACACACTCACTGTAATACACCACGTCCCACACACTCACTGTAATACACCACGTCCCACACACTCGCTGTAAGACGCCACATCCCACACACTGACTGTAATACACCACATCCCACACACTCACTGTAATACACCATCCCCCACACACTCACTGTAATACACCACGTCCCACACACTCACTGTAATACACCACGTCCCACACACTCGCTGTAAGACGCCACATCCCACACACTGACTGTAATACACCACATCCCACACACTCGCTGTAATACACCATCCCCCACACACTCACTGTAATACACCACGTCCCACACACTCGCTGTAATACGCCACGTCCCACACACTCACTGTAATACACCACGTCCCACACACTCACTGTAATACACCACATCCCACACACTCACTGTAATACACCACGTCCCACACACTCGCTGTAATACACCACATCCCACACACTCACTGTAATACACCACGTCTCTCACGCTCGCTGTAATACACCACGTCTCTCACACTCGCTGTAATACACCACACCCCACACACTCGCTGTAATACACCATGTCCCACACACTCACTGTAATACACCACGTCCCACACACTCACTGTAATACACCACGTCCCACACACATCACTGTAATACACCACGTCACACACACTCGCTGTAATACACCACACCCCACACACTCGCTGTAATACTCCACGTCCCACACACTCACTGTAATACACCACGTCCCACACACTCGCTGTATTACACCACGTCCCACACACTCACTGTAATACACCACGTCCCACACACTCGCTGTAATACACCACATCCCACACACTCACTGTAATACACCACATCCCACACACTCACTGTAATACACCGCATCCCACACACTCACTGTAATACACCACGTCCCACACACTCACTGTAATACACCACGTCCCACAAACTCACTGTTATACACCACGTCCCACACACTCACTGTAATACACCACATCCCACACACTCACTGTAATACACCACGTCTCTCACGCTCGCTGTAATACACCACGTCTCTCAAGCTCGGTGTAATACACCACACCCCACACACTCGCTGTAAAACACCACTTCCCACATACTCGCTGTAATACACCACTTCCCACATACTCGCTGTAATACACCAAGTCCCACACACTCGCTGTAATACGCCACGTCCCACACACTCACTGTACTACACCACGTCCCACACACTCACTGTAAAACACCACGTCCCACACACTCGCTGTAATACACCACGTCCCACACACTCACTGTAATACACCACGTCCCACACACTCACTGTAATACACCACATCCCACACACCCGCTGTAATACACCACATCCCACACACTCACTGTAATACACCATGTCTCTCACGCTCGCTGTAATACACCACGTCTCTCACACTCGCTGTAATACACCACACCCCACACACTCACTGTAATACACCACTTCCCACACACTCGCTGTAATACACCAAGTCCCACACACTCGCTGTAATACACCACGTCCCACACACTCGCTGTAATACACCACGTCCCACACCCTCACTGTAATACACCACGTCCCACACACTCACTGTAATACACCACGTCCCACACACTCACTGTAATACACCACATTCCACACACTCACTGTAATACACCACGTCACACACACTCGCTGTAATACACCACGTCCCACACACTCGCTGTAATACACCACGTCCCACACCCTCACTGTAATACACCACGTCCCACACACTCACTGTAATACACCACGTCCCACACACTCACTGTAATACACCACGTCCCACACACTCACTGTAATACACCACATCCCACACACCCGCTGTAATACACCACATCCCACACACTCACTGTAATACACCACGTCTCTCACGCTCGCTGTAATACACCACGTCTCTCACACTCGCTGTAATACACCACACCCCACACACTCGCTGTTACACACCACTTCCCACACACTCGCTGTAATACACCAAGTCCCACACACTCGCTGTAATACACCACGTCCCACACACTCGCTGTAATACACCACGTCCCACACCCTCACTGTAATACACCACGTCCCACACACTCACTGTAATACACCACGTCCCACACACTCACTGTAATACACCACATTCCACACACTCACTGTAATACACCACGTCCCACACACTCACTGTAATATATCACATCCCACACACTCACTGTAATACACCACGTCTCTCACGCTCGCTGTAATACACCACGTCCCACACACTCACTGCAATATATCACATCCCACACACTCGCTGTAATACACCACATCCCACACACTCACTGTAATACACCACGTCTCTCACGCTCGCTGTAATACACCACGTCCCACACACTCACTGCAATATATCACATCCCACACACTCGCTGTAATACACCACATCCCACACACTCACTGTAATACACCACGTCTCTCACAATCGCTGTAATACACCAAGTCCCACACACTCGCTGTAATACACCACGTCTCTCACACTCGCTGTAATACACCACTTTCCACACACTCGCTGAAATACACCACGTCCCACACACTCGCTGTAATACACCACATCCAACACACTCGCTGTAATACACCACGCCCCACACACTCGCTGTAATACACCACGCCCCACACACTCGCTGTAATACACCACGTCCCACACACTCGCTGTAATACACCACGCCCCACACACTCGCTGTAATACACCACGTCCCACACACTCACTGTTATACACCACGTCCCACACACTCGCTGCATTACACCACGTCCCACACACTCACTGTAATACACCGCATCCCACATACTCACTGTAATACACGCGTCCCACACACTCGCCGTAATACACCACATCCCACACACTCGCTGTAATACACCACGTCCCACACTCTCACTGTAATACACCACGTCCCACACACTCGCTGTATTACACCACGTCCCACACACTCACTGTAATACACCACGTCCCACACACTCACAGTAATACACCACGTCCCACACACTCGCTGTAATACACCACATCTCACAGACTCACTGTAATACACCATCCCCCACACACTCGCTGTAATACACCGCATCCCACATACTCACTGTAATACACACGTCCCACACACTCGCCGTAATACACCACATCCCACACACTCGCTGTAATACACCACGTCCCACACACTCACTGTAATACACCACGTCCCACACACTCACTGTAATACACCACGTCACACACACTCGCTGTAATACACCACGCCCCACACACTCGCTGTATTACACCACGTCCCACACACTCACTGTAATACACCGCATCCCACATACTCGCTGTAATACACGCGTCCCACACACTCGCCGTAATACACAACATCCCACACACTCGCTGTAATACACCACGTCCCACACTCTCACTGTAATACACCACGTCCCACACACTCGCTGTATTACACCACGTCCCACACACTCACTGTAATACACCATGTCCCACACACTCACTGTAATACACCACGTCCCACACACTCGCTGTAAAACACCACGTCCCACACACTCGCTGTAATACACCACATCCCACACACTCGCTGTAATACACCACGTCCCACACACTGACTGCAATACACCACGTCCCACACACTCACTGTAATACACCACGTCCCACACACTCACTGTAATACACCACGTCCCACACACTCACTGTAATACACCACTTCCCACACACTCGCTGTAATATACACCACGTCCCAAACACTCACTGTAATACACCACATCCCACACACTCGCTGTACTACACCACGTCCCACACACTCGCTGTAATACACCACGTCCCACACACTCACTGTAATACACAACGTCCCACACACTCACTGTAATACACCACGTCCCACGCACTCGCTGTAATACAGCACATCCCACACACTCGCTGTAATACAACACATCTCACACACTCGCTGTAATACACCACGTCCACACACTCGCTGTAATACACCATGTCCCACACACTCGCTGTAATACACAACGTCCCACACACTCGCTGTAATACACCACGTCCCACACACTCACTGTAATACACCACACCCCACACACTCACTGTAATACACCACGTCCCACACACTGACTGTAATACACCACGTCCCACACACTCACTGTAATACACCACACCCCACACACTCACTGTAATACACAACGTCCCACACACTCGCTGTAATACACCACATCCCACACACTCACTGTAATACACCACGTCCCACATACACGCTGTAAGACACCACGTCTCTCACACTCGCTGTAATACACCACACCCGACACACTCACTGTAATACACCACGTCCCACACACTCACTGTAATACACCACATCTCACACACTCGCTCTAATACATCACGTCCCACACACTCGCTGTAATACACCATGTCCCACACACTCGCTGTAATACACAGCGTCCCACACACTTGCTGTAATACACAACGCCCCACACACTCGCTGTAATAAAGCACGTCCCGCACACTCGCTGTAATACACCACGTCTCACGCACTCGCTGTAATACACCACGTCCCACACACTCGCTGTAATACACCAAGCCCCACAGACTCACTGTAATACACCACATCCCACACACTCGCTGTAATAAACCACATCTCACACTCGCTGTAATGCACCACGTCCCACATACGTGCTGTAATACACCACGTCCCACATACGCGCTGTAATACACCACGTCGCACACACTCGCTGTAATACACCACATCCCACACACTCACCGTAATACACCACGTCCCACACACTCGCTGTAATACACCACTTCCCACACACTCGCTGTAATACACCACGTCCCACACACTCGCTGTAATACACCACATCCCACACTCTCACTGTAATACACCACGTCCCACACACTCACTGTAATACACCACGTCCCACATACTCACTGTAATACACCACGTCCCACACACTCGCTGTAATACACGAAGTCCCACACACTCGCTGTAATACACCACGTCCCACACACTCACTGTAATACACCATGTCCCACACACTAACTGTAATACACCGCATCCCACACACTCACTGTAATACACCACGTCCCACACACTCGCTGTAATACACCACATCCCACACACTCACTGTAGTACACCACGTCTCTCACGCTCGCTGTAATACACCACGTCCCACACACTTGCTGTAATACACCAAGTCCCACACACTCGCTGTAATACACCACGTCCCACACACTCGCTGTAATACACCACGTCCCACACACTCACTGTAATACACCACATCCCACACACTCACTGTAATACACCACGTCCCACACACTTGCTGTAATACACCAAGTCCCACACACTCGCTGTAATACACCACGTCCCACACACTCACTGTAATACACCACGTCCCACACACTCACTGTAATACACCACATCCCACACACTCACTGTAATACACCACATCCCACACACTCACTGTAATACACCACGTCTCTCACGCTGGCTGTAATACACCACGTCCCACACACTCGCTGTAATACACCACACCCCACACACTCGCTGTAATACACCACGTCCCACACACTCGCTGTAATACACCACTTCCCACACACTCACTGTAATACACCACGTCCCACACACTCGCTGTAATACACCACACCCCACACACTCGCTGTAATACACCACGTCCCACACACTCGCTGTAATACACCACTTCCCACACACTCACTGTAATACACCACGTCCCACACACTCGCTGTAATACACCACGCCCCACACACTCGCTGTAATACACCACATCCCACACACTCACTGTAATACACCACGTCCCACACACTCACTGTAATACACCACTTCCCACACACTCACTGTAATACACCACGTCCCACACACTCGCTGTAATACACCACGCCCCACACACTCAGTGTAATACACCACGTCCCACACACTCGCTGTAATACACCACGCCCCACACACTCACTGTAATACACCACGTCTCTCACACTCACTGTAATACACCACGTCCCACACACTCACTGTAATACACCACGTCTGTCAGGGTCGCTGTAATACACCACGTCCCACACACTCACTGTAATACACCACGTCCCACACACTCGCTGTAACACACCACATCCCACACACTCACTGTAATACACCACGTCCCACACACTCACTGTAATACACCACGTCCCACACACTCACTGTAATACACCACGTCCCACACACTCGCTGTAAGACGCCACATCCCACACACTGACTGTAATACACCACATCCCACACACTCACTGTAATACACCATCCCCCACACACTCACTGTAATACACCACGTCCCACACACTCACTGTAATACACCACGTCCCACACACTCGCTGTAAGACGCCACATCCCACACACTGACTGTAATACACCACATCCCACACACTCGCTGTAATACACCATCCCCCACACACTCACTGTAATACACCACGTCCCACACACTCGCTGTAATACACCACATCCCACACACTCACTGTAATACACCACGTCCCACACACTCACTGTAATACACCACATCCCACACACTCACTGTAATACACCACGTCCCACTCACTCACTGTAATACACCACGTCCCACACACTCGCTGTAATTCACCACGTCCCACACCCTCACTGTAATACACCACGTCCCACACACTCGCTGTAATTCACCACATCCCACACACTCACTGTAATACACCACGTCCCACACACTCGCTGTAATTCACCACATCCCACACACTCACTGTAATACACCACGTCTCTCACGCTCGCTGTAATACACCACATCCCACACACTCACTGTAATACACCACGTCTCTCACGCTCGCTGTAATACACCACATCCCACACACTCACTGTAATACACCACGGCTCTCACACTCGCTGTAATACACCACACCCCACACACTCGCTGTAATACACCACATCCCACACACTCGCTGTAATACACCACGCCCCACACACTCACTGTAATACACCACTTCCCACATACTCGCTGTAATACACCACATCCCACACACTCACTGTAATACACCACGTCCCACACACACACTGTAATACACCACGTCCCACACACTCACTGTAATACACCACGTCCCACACACTCACTGTAATACACCACGTCCCACACACTCACTGTAATACACAACGCCCCACACACTCGCTGTAATACACCACGTCCCACACACTCACTGTAATACACCACATCCCACACACTCACTGTAATACACCATCCCCCACAGACTCGCTGTAATACACCATCCCCCACACACTCACTGTAATACACCATCCCCCACACACTCACTGTAATACACCACATCTCTCAGGGTCGCTGTAATACACCACGCCCCACACACTCGCTGTAATACACCACGTCTCTCACACTCACTGTAATACACCACGTCCCACACACTCACTGTAATACACCACGTCCCACACACTCGCTGTAATACACCACGTCTCTCACACTCACTGTAATACACCACTTCCCACACACTCGCTGTAATACACCACTTCCCACACACTCGCTGTAATACACCACGTCCCACACACTCACTGTAATACACCACGTCTGTCAGGGTCGCTGTAATACACCACGTCCCACACACTCGCTGTAATACACCACGTCCCACACACTCGCTGTAATACACCACATCCCACACACTCACTGTAATACACCACATCCCACACACTCACTGTAATACACCACGTCCCACACACTCGCTGTAATACACCACGCCCCACACACTCACTGTAATACACCACGTCCCACACACTCACTGTAATACACCACGTCCCACACACTCACTGTAATACACCACATCCCACACACTCACTGTAATACACCACGTCCCACACACTTGCTGTAATACACCAAGTCCCACACACTCGCTGTAATACACCACGTCCCACACACTCACTGTAATACACCACACCCCACACACTCGCTGTAATACACCACTTCCCACACACTCGCTGTAATACACCACATCCCACACACTCACTGTAATACACCACGTCTCTCACACTCGCTGTAATACACCACACCCCACACACTCGCTGTAATACACCACTTCCCACACACTCGCTGTAATACACCAAGTCCCACACACTCGCCGTAATACACCACATCCCACACACTCGCTGTATTACACCACGTCCCACACACTCACTGTAATACAACACGTCCCACACACTCGCTGTAATACACCACGTCCCACACACTCACTGTAATACACCACATCCCACACACTCACTGTAACACACCATCCCCCACACACCCGCTGTAATACACCGCATCCCACATACTCACTGTAATACACGCGTCCCACACACTCGCCGTAATACACCACATCCCACACACTCGCTGTAATACACCACGTCCCACACACTCACTGTAATACACCACGTCCCACACACTCACTGTAATACACCACGTCCCACACACTCACTGTAATACACAATGTCCCACACACATCACTGTAATACACCACGTCCCACACACTCGCTGTAATACACCACGTCCCACACACTCGCTGTAATACACCACGTCCCACACACTCACTGTAATACATCACGTCCCACACACTCGCTGTATTACACCACGTCCCACACACTCACTGTAATACACCACGTCCCACACACTCACTGTAATACACCACGTCCCACACACTCGCTGTACGACGCCACGTCCCACACACTCACTGTAATACACCATCCCCCACACACTCACTGTAATACACCACGTCCCACACACTCGCTGTAACACACCACATCCCACACACTCACTGTAATACACCACGTCCCACACACTCACTGTAATACACCACGTCCCACACACTCACTGTAATACACCATGTCCCACACACTCGCTGTAAGACGCCACATCCCACACACTGACTGTAATACACCATCCCCCACACACTCACTGTAATACACCACGTCCCACACACTCGCTGTAATACACCACATCCCACACACTCACTGTAATACACCACGTCCCACACACTCACTGTAATACACCACATCCCACATACTCACTGTAATACACCACGTCCCACTCACTCACTGTAATACACCACGTCCCACACACTCGCTGTAATTCACCACGTCCCACACCCTCACTGTAATACACCACGTCCCACACACTCGCTGTAATTCACCACATCCCACACACTCACTGTAATACACCACGTCCCACACACTCGCTGTAATTCACCACATCCCACACACTCACTGTAATACACCACGTCTCTCACGCTCGCTGTAATACACCACATCCCACACACTCACTGTAATACACCACGTCTCTCACGCTCGCTGTAATACACCACATCCCACACACTCACTGTAATACACCACGGCTCTCACACTCGCTGTAATACACCACACCCCACACACTCGCTGTAATACACCACATCCCACACACTCGCTGTAATACACCACGCCCCACACACTCACTGTAATACACCACTTCCCACATACTCGCTGTAATACACCAAGTCCCACACACTCGCTGTAAGACGCCATGTCCCACACACTCACTGTAATACACCACGTCCCACACACTCACTGTAATACACCACGTCCCAGCCACTCACTGTAATACACCACGTCCCACACACATCACTGTAATACACCACGTCACACACACTCGCTGTAATACACCACGCCCCACACACTCGCTGTAATACACCACGTCCCACACACTCACTGTAATACACCACGTCCCACACACTCGCTGTAATACACCACGTCCCACACACTCGCTGTAATACACCATCCCCCACACACTCGCTGTAATACACCACATCCCACACACTCGCTGTAATACACCACATCCCACACACTCACTGTAATACACCATCCCCCACACACTCGCTGTAATACACCACGTCCCACACACTCGCTGTAATACACCACGTCCCACACACTCGCTGTAATACACCACGTCCCACACACTCGCTGTAATACACCGCATCCCACACACTCACTGTAATACACCACGTCCCACACACTGACTGTAATATACCACGTCCCACACACTCACTGTAATACACCACATCCCACACACTCGCTGTAATACACCACTTCCCACATACTCGCTGTAATACACCAAGTCCCACACACTCACTGTAATACACCACGTCCCACACACTCGCTGTAATACACCACGTCCCACACACTCGCTGTAATACACCACGTCCCACACACTCGCTGTAATACACCACGTCCCACACACTCGCTGTAATACACCACGTCCCACACACTCGCTGTAATACACCACGTCCCACACACTCCCTGTAATACACCACGACCCACACACTCGCTGTAATACACCACGTCCCACACACTCACTGTAATACACCACGTCTCTCACGCTCGCTGTAATACACCACATCTCACACACTCACTGTAATACACCACACCCCACACACTCGCTGTAATACACCACGTCCACACACTCGCTGTAATACAGCACATCCCACACACTCACTGTAATACACCACGTCTCTCACGCTCGCTGTAATACACCACATCTCACACACTCACTGTAATACACCACACCCCACACACTCGCTGTAATACACCACGTCCACACACTCGCTGTAATACACCACATCCCACACACTCACTGTAATACACCACGTCCCACACACTCACTGTAATACACCACGTCCCACACACTCACTGTAATACACCACGTCCCACACACTCACTGTAATACACCACGTCCCACACACTCACTGTAATACACAACGCCCCACACACTCGCTGTAATACACCACGTCCCACACACTCACTGTAATACACCACATCCCACACACTCACTGTAATACACCATCCCCCACAGACTCGCTGTAATACACCATCCCCCACACACTCACTGTAATACACCATCCCCCACACACTCACTGTAATACACCACATCTCCCAGGGTCGCTGTAATACACCACGCCCCACACACTCGCTGTAATACACCACGTCTCTCACACTCACTGTAATACACCACGTCCCACACACTCACTGTAATACACCACGTCCCACACACTCGCTCTAATACACCACGTCTCTCACACTCACTGTAATACACCACGTCCCACACACTCACTGTAATACACCACGTCCCACACACTCGCTGTAATACACCACGTCTCTCACACTCGCTGTAATACACCACGTCCCACACACATCACTGTAATACACCACGTCCCACACACTCACTGTAATACACCACGTCCCACACACTCGCTGTAATACACCGCATCCCACACACTCACTGTAATACACCACGTCCCACACACTCGCTGTAATACACCACGTCCCACACACTCGCTGTAATACACCACATCCCACACACTCGCTGTAATACACCACATCCCACACACTCGCTGTAATACACCACATCCCACACACTCGCTGTAATACACCACGTCCCACACACTCGCTGTAATACACCACATCCCACACACTCGCTGTAATACACCACGTCCCACACACTCGCTGTAATACACCACGTCCCACACACTCGCTGTAATACACCACGTCTCTCAGGGTCGCTGTAATACACCACGTCCCACACACTCGCTGTAATACACCACATCCCACACACTCACTGTAATACACCACGTCCCACACACTCGCTGTAATACACCGCATCCCACACACTCACTGTAATACACCACGTCCCACACACTCGCTGTAATACACCACATCCCACACACTCACTGTAATACACCACGTCCCACACACTCGCTGTAATACACCACGTCCCACACACTCACTGTAATACACCACGTCCCACACACTCGCTGTAATACACCGCATCCCACACACTCGCTGTAATACACCACGTCCCACACACTCGCTGTAATACACCACATCCCACACACTCGCTGTAATACACCACGTCCCACACACTCGCTGTAATACACCACATCCCACACACTCGCTGTAATACACCACATCCCACACACGCGCTGTAATACACCACGTCCCACACACTCGCTGTAATACACCACATCCCACACACTCGCTGTAATACACCACGTCCCACACACTCGCTGTAATACACCACATCCCACACACTCGCTGTAATACACCACATCCCACACACTCGCTGTAATACACCACGTCCCACACACTCGCTGTAATACACCACATCCCACACACTCGCTGTAATACACCACGTCCCACACACTCACTGTAATACACCACATCCCACACACTCGCTGTAATACACCACGTCCCACACACTCGCTGTAATACACCACATCCCACACACTCGCTGTAATACACCACACCCCACATACTCGCTGTATTACACCACATCCCACACACTCACTGTAATACACCACGTCTCTCAGGGTCGCTGTAATACAGCACGTCCCACACACTCGCTGTAATACACCACATCCCACACACTCACTGTAATACACCACGTCCCACACACTCACTGTAATACACCACATCTCACACACTCACTGTAATACACCACATCTCACACACTCACTGTAATACACCACGTCTCTCAGGGTCGCTGTAATACACCACGTCCCACACACTCGCTGTAATACACCACATCCCACACACTCGCTGTAATACACCACATCCCACACACTCACTGTAATACACCACACCCCACATACTCGCTGTATTACACCACATCTCACACACTCACTGTAATACACCACGTCTCTCAGGGTCGCTGTAATACACCACGTCCCACACACTCGCTGTAATACACCAAGTCCCACACACTCGCTGTAATTCGCCACGTCCCACACACTCACTGTAATACACCACGTCTCTCACGCTCACTGTAATACACCACATCCCACACACTCGCTGTAATGCACCACGTCCCACACACTCGCTGTAATACACCACGTCTCTCACGCTCACTGTAATACACCACATCCCACACACTCGCTGTAATACACCACGTCCCACATACTCGCTGTAATACACCAAGTCCCACACACTCGCTGTAATTCGCCACATCCCACACACTCGCTGTAATACACCACGTCCCAGCCACTCACTGTAATACACCACGTCCCACACACATCACTGTAATACACCACGTCACACACACTCGCTGTAATACACCACGCTCCACACACTCGCTGTAATACACCACGTCCCACACACTCGCTGTATTACACCACGTCCCACACACTCACTGTAACACACCACGTCCCACACACTCACTGTAATACACCACGTCCCACACACTCACTGTAATACACCACGACCCACACACTCACTGTAATACACCACGTCCCACACACTCACTGTAATACACCACGTCCCACACACTCGCTGTATTACACCACGTCCCACACACACACTGTAATACACCACGTCCCACACACTCACTGTAATACACCATCCCCCACACACTCACTGTAATACACCATCCCCCACACACTCGCTGTAATACACCGCATCCCACACACTCACTGTAATACGCCACGTCCCACACACTCACTGTAATACACCACGTCCCACACACTCGCTGTAATACACCACGTCCCACACACTCGCTGTAATACACCACGTCCCACACACTTGCTGTAATACACCACGTCCCACACACTCACTGTAATACACCACGTCCCACACACTCGCTGTAATACACCACGTCCCACACACTCACTGTAATACACCACGTCCCACACACTCGCTGTAATACACCACGTCCCACACACTCGCTGTAATACACCATGTCCCACACACTCGCTGTAATACAGCACATCCCACTCACTCGCTGTAATACAGCACATCTCACACACTCGCTGTAATACACCATGTCCACACACTCGCTGTAATACACCACGTCACACACACTCGCCGTAATACACCACATCCCACACACTCACTGTAATACATCACGTCCCACACACTCGCTGTATTACACCACGTCCCACACACTCACTGTAATACACCACATCCCACACACTCACTGTAATACACCATCCCCCACACACTCGCTGTAATACACCACGTCCCACACACTCACTGTAATACACCACATCCCACACACTCACTGTAATACACCATCCCCCACACACTCGCTGTAATACACCACATCCCACACACTCGCTGTAATACACCGCATCCCACACACTAACTGTAATACACCACGTCCCACACACTCACTGTAATACACCACGTCTCTCACGCTCGCTGTAATACACCACGTCTCTCATGCTCGCTGTAATACACCACACCCCACACACTCGCTGTAATACACCACGTCCCACACACTCACTGTAATACACCACTTCCCACATACTCGCTGTAATACACCAAGTCCCACACACTCGCTGTAATACGCCACGTCCCACACACTCACTGTAATACACCACGTCCCACACACTCACTGTAATACACCACATCCCACACACTCACTGTAATACACCACGTCCCACACACTCACTGTAATACACCACGTCCACACACTCACTGTAATACACCACGTCTCTCACGCTCGCTGTAATACACCACGTCTCTCACACTCGCTGTAATACACCACACCCCACACACTCGCTGTAATACACCACATCCCACACACTCGCTGTAATACACCACGTCCCAGCCACTCGCTGTAATACATCACGTCCCACACACATCACTGTAATACACCACGTCACACACACTCGCTGTAATACACCACACCCCACACACTCGCTGTAAAACACCACGTCCCACACACTCACTGTAATACACCACATCCCACACACTCGCTGTATTACACCACGTCCCACACACTCACTGTAATACACCACGTCCCACACACTCACTGTAATACACCACGTCCCACACACTCACTGTAATACACCACGTCCCACACATTCACTGTAATACACCATCCCCCACACACTCGCTGTAATACACCACATCCCACACACTCGCTGTAATACACCACATCCCACACACTCACTGTAATACACCATCCCCCAGACACTCGCTGTAATACACCGCATCCCACACACTCACTGTAATACACCACGTCCCACACACTCACTGTAATACACCACGTCCCACACACTCACTGTAATACACCACATCCCACACACTCGCTGTAATACACCACTTCCCACATACTCGCTGTAATACACCAAGTCCCACACACTCGCTGTAATACACCACGTCCCACACACTCACTGTAATACACCACGTCCCACACACTCACTGTAATACACCACATCCCACACACTCACTGTAATACACCACGTCTCTCACGCTCGCTGTAATACACCACGTCTCTCACACTCGCTGTAATACACCACACCCCACACACTCGCTGTAATACACCACGTCCCACACACTCGCTGTAATACACCACATCCCACACACTCACTGTAATACACCACGTCCCACACACTCACTGTAATACACCACGTCCCACACACTCACTGTAATACACCATCCCCCAGACACTCGCTGTAATACACCGCATCCCACACACTCACTGTAATACACCACGTCCCACACACTCACTGTAATACACCACATCCCACACACTCGCTGTAATACACCACTTCCCACATACTCGCTGTAATACACCAAGTCCCACACACTCGCTGTAATACACCACGTCCCACACACTCACTGTAATACACCACGTCCCACACACTCACTGTAATACACCACGTCCCACACACTCGCTGTAATACACCACATCCCACACACTCACTGTAATACACCACGTCTCTCACGCTCGCTGTAATACACCACGTCTCTCACACTCGCTGTAATACACCACACCCCACACACTCGCTGTAATACACCACGTCCCACACACTCGCTGTAATACACCACATCCCACACACTCACTGTAATACACCACGTCCCACACACTCACTGTAATACACCACGTCCCACACACTCACTGTAATACACCACGTCCCACACACATCACTGTAATACACCACGTCACACACACTCGCTGTAATGCACCACGCCCCACACACTCGCTGTAATACTCCACGTCCCACACACTCACTGTAATACACCACGTCCCACACACTCGCTGTATTACACCACGTCCCACACACTCACTGTAATACACCACGTCCCACACACTCGCTGTAATACACCACATCCCACACACTCGCTGTAATACACCACATCCCACACACTCGCTGTAATACACCACGTCCACACACTCGCTGTAATACACCACATCCCACACACTCACTGTAATACACCATCCCCCACACACTCGCTGTGATACACTGCATCCCACACACTCACTGTAATACACCACGTCCCACACACTCACTGTAATACACCACGTCCCACAAACACACTGTAATACACCACGTCCCACACACTCACTGTAATACACCACATCCCACACACTCACTGTAATACACCACGTCTCTCACGCTCGCTGTAATACACCACGTCTCTCAAGCTCGGTGTAATACACCACACCCCACACACTCGCTGTAAAACACCACTTCCCACATACTCGCTGTAATACGCCACGTCCCACACACTCACTGTAATACACCACGTCCCACACACTCACTGTAATACACCACGTCCCACACACTCACTGTAATACACCACACCCCACACACTCGCTGTAATACACCACGTCCCACACACTCACTGTAATACACCACGTCCCACACACTCACTGTAATACACCACATCCCACACACTCGCTGTAATACACCACGTCCCACACACTCACTGTAATACACCACGTCCCACACACTCACTGTAAAACACCACTTCCCACATACTCGCTGTAATACGCCACGTCCCACACACTCACTGTAATACACCACACCCCACACACTCACTGTAATACACCACGTCCCACACACTCGCTGTAATACTCCACATCCCACACACTCGCTGTAATACACCACGTCCCACACACTCACTGTAATACACCACATCCCACACACTCGCTGTAATACGCCACGTCCCACACACTCACTGTAATACACCACATCCCACACACTCGCTGTAATACGCCACGTCCCACACACTCACTGTAATACACCACATCCCACACACTCGCTGTAATACACCACGTCCCACACACTCACTGTAATACACCACATCCCACACACTCGCTGTAATACACCACGTCCCACACACTCACTGTAATACACCACATCCCACACACTCGCTGTAATACACCACGTCCCACACACTCACTGTAATACACCACTTCCCACATACTCGCTGTAATACACCAAGTCCCACACACTCGCTGTAATACACCACGTCCCACACACTCACTGTAATACACCACGTCCCACACACTCAGTGTAATACACCACGTCCCACACACTCGCTGTAATACACCACATCCCACACACTCACTGTAATACACCACGTCTCTCACGCTCGCTGTAATACACCACGTCTCTCACACGCGCTGTAATACACCACACCCCACACACTCGCTGTAATACACCACGTCCCACACACTCGCTGTAATACACCACATCCCACACACTCACTGTAATACACCACGTCCCACACACTCACTGTAATAAACCACGTCCCACACACTCACTGTAATACACCACGTCCCACACACATCACTGTAATACACCACGTCACACACACTCGCTGTAATGCACCACGCCCCACACACTCGCTGTAATACTCCACGTCCCACACACTCACTGTAATACACCACGTCCCACACACTCGCTGTATTACACCACGTCCCACACACTCACTGTAATACACCACGTCCCACACACTCGCTGTAATACACCACATCCCACACACTCGCTGTAATACACCACATCCCACACACTCGCTGTAATACACCACGTCCACACACTCGCTGTAATACACCACATCCCACACACTCACTGTAATACACCATCCCCCACACACTCGCTGTGATACACCGCATCCCACACACTCACTGTAATACACCACGTCCCACACACTCACTGTAATACACCACGTCCCACAAACTCACTGTAATACACCACGTCCCACACACTCACTGTAATACACCACATCCCACACACTCACTGTAATACACCACGTCTCTCACGCTCGCTGTAATACACCACGTCTCTCAAGCTCGGTGTAATACACCACACCCCACACACTCGCTGTAAAACACCACTTCCCACATACTCGCTGTAATACGCCACGTCCCACACACTCACTGTAATACACCACGTCCCACACACTCACTGTAATACACCACGTCCCACACACTCACTGTAATACACCACACCCCACACACTCGCTGTAATACACCACGTCCCACACACTCACTGTAATACACCACGTCCCACACACTCACTGTAATACACCACATCCCACACACTCGCTGTAATGCACCACGTCCCACACACTCACTGTAATACACCACGTCCCACACACTCACTGTAAAACACCACTTCCCACATACTCGCTGTAATACGCCACGTCCCACACACTCACTGTAATACACCACACCCCACACACTCACTGTAATACACCACGTCCCACACACTCGCTGTAATACTCCACATCCCACACACTCGCTGTAATACACCACGTCCCACACACTCACTGTAAAACACCACATCCCACACACTCGCTGTAATACGCCACGTCCCACACAATCACTGTAATACACCACATCCCACACACTCGCTGTAATACGCCACGTCCCACACACTCACTGTAATACACCACATCCCACACACTCGCTGTAATACGCCACGTCCCACACACTCACTGTAATACACCACATCCCACACACTCGCTGTAATACACCACGTCCCACACACTCACTGTAATACACCACATCCCACACACTCGCTGTAATACACCACGTCCCACACACTCACTGTAATACACCACTTCCCACACACTCGCTGTAATACACCAAGTCCCACACACTCGCTGTAATACACCACATCCCACACACTCACTGTAATACACCACATCCCACACACTCACTGTAATACACCACGTCCCACACACTCACTGTAATACACCACGTCCCACACACTCGCTGTAATACACCACGTCCCACACACTCGCTGTAATACGCCACGTCCCACACACTCACTGTAATACACCACATCCCACACACTCACTGTAATACACCACGTCCCACACACTCACTGTAATACACCACGTCTCTCACGCTCGCTGTAATACACCAAGTCCCACACACTCGCTGTAATACACCACGTCCCACACACTCACTGTAAAACACCACGTCGCACACACTCACTGTAATACACCATGTCTCACACACTCACTGTAATACACCACGTCTCTCACGCTCGCTGTAATACACCAAGTCCCACACACTCGCTGTAATACGCCACGTCCCACACACTCACTGTAATACACCACATCCCACACACTCACTGTAAAACACCACGTCCCACACACTCACTGTAAAACACCACGTCCCACACACTCACTGTAATACACCATGTCTCACACACTCACTGTAATACACCACGTCTCTCACGCTCGCTGTAATACACCACGTCTCTCACACTCGCTGTAATACACCACACCCCACACACTCGCTGTTACACACCACTTCCCACACACTCGCTGTAATACACCACGTCCCACATACTCACAGTAATACACCACGTCCCACACACTCGCTGTAATACACCACGTCCCACACCCTCACTGTAATACACCACGTCCCACACACTCACTGTAATACACCACATTCCACACACTCACTGTAATACACCACGTCCCACACACTCACTGTAATATATCACATCCCACACACTCGCTGTAATACACCACGTCCCACACACTCACTGTAATACACCACATTCCACACACTCACTGTAATACACCACGTCCCACACACTCACTGTAATACACCACATTCCACACACTCACTGTAATACACCACGTCCCACACACTCACTGTAATATATCACATCCCACACACTCACTGTAATACACCACGTCTCTCACGCTCGCTGTAATACACCACGTCTCTCACAATCGCTGTAATACACCAAGTCCCACACACTCGCTGTAATACACCAAGTCCCACACACTCGCTGTAATACACCAAGTCCCACACACTCGCTGTAATACACCAAGTCCCACACACTCACTGTAATACACCACGTCTCTCACACTCGCTGTAATACACCACTTTCCACACACTCGCTGAAATACACCACGTCCACACACTCACTGTAATACACCACATCCAACACACTCGCTGTAATACACCACGCCCCACACACTCGCTGTAATACACCACGTCCCACACACTCGCTGTAATACACCACGCCCCACACACTCGCTGTAATACACCACGTCCCAGACACTCGCTGTAATACACCACGCCCCACACACTCGCTGTAATACACCACGTCCCACACACTCACTGTTATACACCACGTCCCACACACTCGCTGTAATACACCACATCCCACACCCTCACTGTAATACACCGCATCCCACATACTCACTGTAATACACCACGTCCCACACACTCGCCGTAATACACCACATCCCACACACTCACTGTAATACACCGCATCCCACACACTCGCTGTAATACACGCGTCCCACACACTCGCCGTAATACACCACATCCCACACACTCGCTGTAATACACCACGTCCCACACTCTCACTGTAATACACCACGTCCCACACACTCGCTGTATTACACCACGTCCCACACACTCACTGTAATACACCACGTCCCACACACTCACTGTAATACACCACGTCCCACACACTCACTGTAATACACCACGTCCCACACACTCGCTGTAATACACCACATCTCACAGACTCACTGTAATACACCATCCCCCACACACTCGCTGTAATACACCGCATCCCACATACTCACTGTAATACACACGTCCCACACACTCGCCGTAATACACCACATCCCACACACTCGCTGTAATACACCACATCCCACACACTCGCTGTAATACACCACATCCCACACACTCGCTGTAATACACCACGTCCCACACACTCACTGTAATACACCACGTCCCACACACTCGCTGTAATACACCACGTCCCACACACTCACTGTAATACACCACGTCACACACACTCGCTGTAATACACCACGCCCCACACACTCACTGTAATACACCATGTCCCACACACTCACTGTAATACACCACATCCCACACACTCGCCGTAATACACCACATCCCACACACTCACTGTAATACACCACGTCCCACACACTCACTGTAATACACCACGTCCCACAAACTCACTGTAATACACCACGTCCCACACACTCACTGTAATACACCACATCCCACACACTCACTGTAATACACCACGTCTCTCACGCTCGCTGTAATACACCACGTCTCTCAAGCTCGGTGTAATACACCACACCCCACACACTCGCTGTAAAACACCACTTCCCACATACTCGCTGTAATACGCCACGTCCCACACACTCACTGTAATACACCACGTCCCACACACTCACTGTAATACACCACGTCCCACACACTCACTGTAATACACCACACCCCACACACTCGCTGTAATATACCACGTCCCACACACTCACTGTAATACACCACGTCCCACACACTCACTGTAATACACCACATCCCACACACTCGCTGTAATGCACCACGTCCCACACACTCACTGTAATACACCACGTCCCACACACTCACTGTAAAACACCACTTCCCACATACTCGCTGTAATACGCCACGTCCCACACACTCACTGTAATACACCACACCCCACACACTCACTGTAATACACCACGTCCCACACACTCGCTGTAATACTCCACATCCCACACACTCGCTGTAATACACCACGTCCCACACACTCACTGTAAAACACCACATCCCACACACTCGCTGTAATACGCCACGTCCCACACAATCACTGTAATACACCACATCCCACACACTCGCTGTAATACGCCACGTCCCACACACTCACTGTAATACACCACATCCCACACACTCGCTGTAATACGCCACGTCCCACACACTCACTGTAATACACCACATCCCACACACTCGCTGTAATACACCACGTCCCACACACTCACTGTAATACACCACATCCCACACACTCGCTGTAATACACCACGTCCCACACACTCACTGTAATACACCACTTCCCACACACTCGCTGTAATACACCAAGTCCCACACACTCGCTGTAATACACCACATCCCACACACTCACTGTAATACACCACATCCCACACACTCACTGTAATACACCACGTCCCACACACTCACTGTAATACACCACGTCCCACACACTCGCTGTAATACACCACGTCCCACACACTCGCTGTAATACGCCACGTCCCACACACTCACTGTAATACACCACATCCCACACACTCACTGTAATACACCACGTCCCACACACTCACTGTAATACACCACGTCTCTCACGCTCGCTGTAATACACCAAGTCCCACACACTCGCTGTAATACACCACGTCCCACACACTCACTGTAAAACACCACGTCGCACACACTCACTGTAATACACCATGTCTCACACACTCACTGTAATACACCACGTCTCTCACGCTCGCTGTAATACACCAAGTCCCACACACTCGCTGTAATACGCCACGTCCCACACACTCACTGTAATACACCACATCCCACACACTCACTGTAAAACACCACGTCCCACACACTCACTGTAAAACACCACGTCCCACACACTCACTGTAATACACCATGTCTCACACACTCACTGTAATACACCACGTCTCTCACGCTCGCTGTAATACACCACGTCTCTCACACTCGCTGTAATACACCACACCCCACACACTCGCTGTTACACACCACTTCCCACACACTCGCTGTAATACACCACGTCCCACATACTCACAGTAATACACCACGTCCCACACACTCGCTGTAATACACCACGTCCCACACCCTCACTGTAATACACCACGTCCCACACACTCACTGTAATACACCACATTCCACACACTCACTGTAATACACCACGTCCCACACACTCACTGTAATATATCACATCCCACACACTCGCTGTAATACACCACGTCCCACACACTCACTGTAATACACCACATTCCACACACTCACTGTAATACACCACGTCCCACACACTCACTGTAATACACCACATTCCACACACTCACTGTAATACACCACGTCCCACACACTCACTGTAATATATCACATCCCACACACTCACTGTAATACACCACGTCTCTCACGCTCGCTGTAATACACCACGTCTCTCACAATCGCTGTAATACACCAAGTCCCACACACTCGCTGTAATACACCAAGTCCCACACACTCGCTGTAATACACCAAGTCCCACACACTCGCTGTAATACACCAAGTCCCACACACTCACTGTAATACACCACGTCTCTCACACTCGCTGTAATACACCACTTTCCACACACTCGCTGAAATACACCACGTCCACACACTCACTGTAATACACCACATCCAACACACTCGCTGTAATACACCACGCCCCACACACTCGCTGTAATACACCACGTCCCACACACTCGCTGTAATACACCACGCCCCACACACTCGCTGTAATACACCACGTCCCAGACACTCGCTGTAATACACCACGCCCCACACACTCGCTGTAATACACCACGTCCCACACACTCACTGTTATACACCACGTCCCACACACTCGCTGTAATACACCACATCCCACACCCTCACTGTAATACACCGCATCCCACATACTCACTGTAATACACCACGTCCCACACACTCGCCGTAATACACCACATCCCACACACTCACTGTAATACACCGCATCCCACACACTCGCTGTAATACACGCGTCCCACACACTCGCCGTAATACACCACATCCCACACACTCGCTGTAATACACCACGTCCCACACTCTCACTGTAATACACCACGTCCCACACACTCGCTGTATTACACCACGTCCCACACACTCACTGTAATACACCACGTCCCACACACTCACTGTAATACACCACGTCCCACACACTCACTGTAATACACCACGTCCCACACACTCGCTGTAATACACCACATCTCACAGACTCACTGTAATACACCATCCCCCACACACTCGCTGTAATACACCGCATCCCACATACTCACTGTAATACACACGTCCCACACACTCGCCGTAATACACCACATCCCACACACTCGCTGTAATACACCACATCCCACACACTCGCTGTAATACACCACATCCCACACACTCGCTGTAATACACCACGTCCCACACACTCACTGTAATACACCACGTCCCACACACTCGCTGTAATACACCACGTCCCACACACTCACTGTAATACACCACGTCACACACACTCGCTGTAATACACCACGCCCCACACACTCACTGTAATACACCATGTCCCACACACTCACTGTAATACACCACATCCCACACACTCGCCGTAATACACCACATCCCACACACTCACTGTAATACACCACGTCCCACAGACTCACTGTAATTCACCGCATCCCACACACTCGCCGTAATACACCGCATCCCACACACTCACTGTAATACACCACATCCCACACACTCACTGTAATACACCACATCCCACACACTCGCTGTAATTCACCACATCCCACACACTCGCTGTAATTCACCACATCCCACACACTCGCTGTAATACACCACATCCCACACACTCGCTGTAATTCACCACGTCCCACACACTCGCCGTAATACACCACATCCCACACACTCGCTGTAATACGCCACGTCCCACACACTCGCTGTAATACACCACGTCACACACACTCACTGTAATACACCACATCCCACACACTCGCTGTAATACACCACATCCCACACACTCGCTGTAAT
Source organism: Mustelus asterias (assembly GCF_964213995.1). Lineage (NCBI taxonomy): Eukaryota > Metazoa > Chordata > Chondrichthyes > Carcharhiniformes > Triakidae > Mustelus > Mustelus asterias. Next base: position 38,296,108 of record NC_135823.1, read on the forward strand.
ACACCACGTCCCACACACTCGCTGTAATACACCACGTCACACACACTCACTGCAATACACCACGTCCCACACACTCGCTGTAATACACCACGTCCCACACACTCACTGTAATACACCACGTCCCACACACTCGCCGTAATACACCACGTCCCACACACTCACTGTAATACACCACGTCCCACACACTCGCTGTAATACACCACATCCCACACACTCGCTGTAATTCACCACGTCCCACACACTCGCTGTAATACACCACGTCACACACACTCACTGCAATACACCACATCCCACACACTCGCTGATATACACCACGTCCCACACACTCGCTGTATTACACCATATCCCACACACTCGCTGTAATACACCACATCCCACACACTCGCTGTAATACACCACGCCCCACACACTCGCTGTAATACACCACGTCCCACACACTCACTGTAATACACCACGTCCCACACACTCGCCGTAACACACCACGTCCCACACACTCACTGTAATACACCACGTCCCACACACTCACTGTAATACACCACGTCCCACACACTCACTGTAATACACCACGTCCCACACACTCACTGTAATACACCACGTCCCACACACTCACTGTAATACACCACGTCCCACACACACACTGTAATACACCGCATCCCACATACTAACTGTAATACACGCGTCCCACACACATGCCGTAATACACCATCCCCCACACACTCGCTGTAATACACCGCATCCCACATACTCACTGTAATACACGCGTCCCACACACTCGCCGTAATACACCACATCCCACACTCTCACTATAATACACCACGTCCCACACACTCGCTGTATTACACCACGTCCCACACACTCACTGTAATACACCACGTCCCACACACTCACTGTAATACACCACGTCCCACACACTCACTGTAATACACCACATCCCACACACTCACTGTAATACACCATCCCCCACACACTCGCTGTAATACACCGCATCCCACATACTCACTGTAATACACGCGTCCCACACACTCGCCGTAATACACCACATCCCACACACTCGCTGTAAGACACCACGTCCCACAGACTCACTGTAATACACCACGTCCCACACACTCGCCGTAATACACCACGTCCCACACACTCATTGTAATACACCATCCTCCACACACTCGCTGTAATACACCATGTCCCACACACTCGCCGTAATACACCACGTCCCACACACTCACTGTAATACACCAGGTCTCACACACTCGCTGAAATACACCACGTTCCACACACTCGCTGTAATACACCACGTCCCACACACTCGCTGTAATACACCACGTCCACACACTCGCTGTAATACACCACGTCCCACACACTCGCTGTAATACACCACGTCCACACACTCGCTGTAATACACCACGTCCCACATACTCGCTGTAATACACCACGTCCACACACTCGCTGTAATACACCACGTCCCACATACTCGCTGTAATACACCACGCCCCACACACTCGCTGTAATACACCACGTCCACACACTCGCTGTAATACACCACGTCCCACATACACGCTGTAATACACCACGTCCCACACACTCGCTGTAATACACCACACCCCACACACTCGCTGTAATACACCACACCCCACACACTCGCTGTAATACACCACGTCCACACACTCGCTGTAATACACCACGTCCCACACACTCGCTGTAATACAACATGTCTCACACACTCGCTGTAATACACCATGTCCCACACACTCGCTGTAATACACCACGTCCCACACACTCGCTGTAATACACCACGTCCCACACACTCGCTGTAATACACCACGTCCCACACACTCGCTGTAATACACCACGTCCACACACTCGCTGTAATACACCACGTCCCACATACTCGCTGTAATACACCACGCCCCACACACTCGCTGTAATTCACCACATCCCACATACACGCTGTAATACACCACGTCCCACACACTCGCTGTAATACACCACACCCCACACACTCGCTGTAATACACCACACCCCACACACTCGCTGTAATACACCACGTCCACACACTCGCTGTAATACACCACGTCCCACACACTCGCTGTAATACACCATGTCTCACACACTCGCTGTAATACACCACGTCCCACACACTCGCTGTAATACACCACGTCCCACACACTCGCTGTAATACACCACGTCCCACACACTCGCTGTAATACACCACGTCCCACACACTCGCTGTAATACACCACGTCCCACACACTCGCTGTAATACACCACATCCCACACACTCGCTGTAATACACCACGCCCCACACACTCGCTGTATTACACGACATCCCACACACTCGCTGTAATACACCACATCCCACACACTCGCTGTAATACACCACGCCCCACACACTCGCTGTATTACACCACATCCCACACACTCGCTGTAATACACCACATCCCACACTCTCACTGTATTACACCACATCCCACACACTCACTGTATTACACCACATCCCACACACTCGCTGTAATACACCACGTCTCACACACTCGCTGTAATACACCACGTCCCACACACTCGCTGTAATACACCACGTCCACACACTCGCTGTATTACACCACATCCCACACACTCGCTGTAATACACCACGTCTCACACACTCGCTGTAATACACCACGTCCCACACACTCGCTGTAATACACCACGTCCCACACACTCGCTGTATTACACCACATCCCACACACTCACTGTAATACACCACGTCCCACACACTCACTGTAATACACCACGTCCCACACACTCGCTGTAATACACCACGCCCCACACACTCGCTGTAATACACCACGTCCCACACACTCGCTGTAATACACCACGCCCCACACACTCGCTGTAATACACCACGTCCCAGACACTCGCTGTAATACACCACGCCCCACACACTCGCTGTAATACACCACGTCCCACACACTCACTGTTATACACCACGTCCCACACACTCGCTGTAATACACCACATCCCACACACTCACTGTAATACACCGCATCCCACATACTCACTGTAATACACCACGTCCCACACACTCGCCGTAATACACCACATCCCACACACTCACCGTAATACACCGCATCCCACACACTCGCTGTAATACACGCGTCCCACACACTCGCCGTAATACACCACATCCCACACACTCACTGTAATACACCACGTCCCACACACTCGCCGTAATACACCACGTCCCACACACTCATTGTAATACACCATCCTCCACACACTCGCTGTAATACACCATGTCCCACACACTCGCCGTAATACACCACGTCCCACACACTCACTGTAATACACCAGGTCTCACACACTCGCTGAAATACACCACGTTCCACACACTCGCTGTAATACACCACGTCCCACACACTCGCTGTAATACACCACGTCCACACACTCGCTGTAATACACCACGTCCCACACACTCGCTGTAATACACCACGTCCACACACTCGCTGTAATACACCACGTCCCACATACTCGCTGTAATACACCACGTCCACACACTCGCTGTAATACACCACGTCCCACATACTCGCTGTAATACACCACGCCCCACACACTCGCTGTAATACACCACGTCCACACACTCGCTGTAATACACCACGTCCCACATACACGCTGTAATACACCACGTCCCACACACTCGCTGTAATACACCACACCCCACACACTCGCTGTAATACACCACACCCCACACACTCGCTGTAATACACCACGTCCACACACTCGCTGTAATACACCACGTCCCACACACTCGCTGTAATACAACATGTCTCACACACTCGCTGTAATACACCATGTCCCACACACTCGCTGTAATACACCACGTCCCACACACTCGCTGTAATACACCACGTCCCACACACTCGCTGTAATACACCACGTCCCACACACTCGCTGTAATACACCACGTCCACACACTCGCTGTAATACACCACGTCCCACATACTCGCTGTAATACACCACGCCCCACACACTCGCTGTAATTCACCACATCCCACATACACGCTGTAATACACCACGTCCCACACACTCGCTGTAATACACCACACCCCACACACTCGCTGTAATACACCACACCCCACACACTCGCTGTAATACACCACGTCCACACACTCGCTGTAATACACCACGTCCCACACACTCGCTGTAATACACCATGTCTCACACACTCGCTGTAATACACCACGTCCCACACACTCGCTGTAATACACCACGTCCCACACACTCGCTGTAATACACCACGTCCCACACACTCGCTGTAATACACCACGTCCCACACACTCGCTGTAATACACCACGTCCCACACACTCGCTGTAATACACCACATCCCACACACTCGCTGTAATACACCACGCCCCACACACTCGCTGTATTACACGACATCCCACACACTCGCTGTAATACACCACATCCCACACACTCGCTGTAATACACCACGCCCCACACACTCGCTGTATTACACCACATCCCACACACTCGCTGTAATACACCACATCCCACACTCTCACTGTATTACACCACATCCCACACACTCACTGTATTACACCACATCCCACACACTCGCTGTAATACACCACGTCTCACACACTCGCTGTAATACACCACGTCCCACACACTCGCTGTAATACACCACGTCCACACACTCGCTGTATTACACCACATCCCACACACTCGCTGTAATACACCACGTCTCACACACTCGCTGTAATACACCACGTCCCACACACTCGCTGTAATACACCACGTCCCACACACTCGCTGTATTACACCACATCCCACACACTCACTGTAATACACCACGTCCCACACACTCACTGTAATACACCACGTCCCACACACTCGCTGTAATACACCACGCCCCACACACTCGCTGTAATACACCACGTCCCACACACTCGCTGTAATACACCACGCCCCACACACTCGCTGTAATACACCACGTCCCAGACACTCGCTGTAATACACCACGCCCCACACACTCGCTGTAATACACCACGTCCCACACACTCACTGTTATACACCACGTCCCACACACTCGCTGTAATACACCACATCCCACACACTCACTGTAATACACCGCATCCCACATACTCACTGTAATACACCACGTCCCACACACTCGCCGTAATACACCACATCCCACACACTCACCGTAATACACCGCATCCCACACACTCGCTGTAATACACGCGTCCCACACACTCGCCGTAATACACCACATCCCACACACTCGCTGTAATACACCACGTCCCACACTCCCACTGTAATACACCACGTCCCACACACTCGCTGTATTACACCACGTCCCACACACTCACTGTAATACACCACGTCCCACACACTCACTGTAATACACCACGTCCCACACACTCACTGTAATACACCACGTCCCACACACTCGCTGTAATACACCACATCTCACAGACTCACTGTAATACACCATCCCCCACACACTCGCTGTAATACACCGCATCCCACATACTCACTGTAATACATACGTCCCACACACTCGCCGTAATACACCACATCCCACACACTCGCTGTAATACACCACATCCCACACACTCGCTGTAATACACCACATCCCACACACTCGCTGTAATACACCACGTCCCACACACTCACTGTAATACACCACGTCCCACACACTCGCTGTAATACACCACGTCCCACACACTCACTGTAATACACCACGTCACACACACTCGCTGTAATACACCACGCCCCACACACTCGCTGTATTACACCACGTCCCACACACTCACTGTAATACACCGCATCCCACATACTCGCTGTAATACACGCGTCCCACACACTCGCCGTAATACACCACATCCCACACACTCGCTGTAATACACCACGTCCCACACTCTCACTGTAATACACCACGTCCCACACACTCGCTGTATTACACCACGTCCCACACACTCACTGTAATACACCATGTCCCACACACTCACTGTAATACACCACATCCCACACACTCGCCGTAATACACCACATCCCACACACTCACTGTAATACACCACGTCCCACACACTCGCTGTATTACACCACGTCCCACACACTCACTGTAATACACCATGTCCCACACACTCACTGTAATACACCACATCCCACACACTCGCCGTAATACACCACATCCCACACACTCACTGTAATACACCATGTCCCACAGACTCACTGTAATACACCACGTTCCACACACTCGCTGTAATACACCACGTTCCACACACTCGCTGTAATACACCACGTCCCACACACTCGCTGTAATACACCACGTCCACACACTCGCTGTAATACACCACGTCCCACACAATCGCTGTAATACACCACGTCACACACACTCACTGCAATACACCACGTCCCACACACTCGCTGTAATACACCACGTCCCACACACTCACTGTAATACACCACATCCCACACACTCGCCGTAATACACCACGTCCCACACACTCACTGTAATACACCACGTCCCACACACTCGCTGTAATACACCACATCCCACACACTCGCTGTAATTCACCACGTCCCACACACTCGCTGTAATACACCACGTCACACACACTCACTGCAATACACCACATCCCACACACTCGCTGTTATACACCACGTCCCACACACTCGCTGTATTACACCACATCCCACACACTCGCTGTAATACACCACATCCCACACACTCGCTGTAATACACCACGCCCCACACACTCGCTGTAATACACCACGTCCCACACACTCGCTGTAATACACCACGTCCCACACACTCGCTGTAATAAACCACGTCCCACAGACTCACTGTAATACACCGCATCCCACATACTCACTGTAATACACGCGTCCCACACACTCGCCGTAATACACCAACCCCCACACACTCGCTGTAATACACCGCATCCCACATACTCACTGTAATACACGCGTCCCACACACTCGCCGTAACACACCACGTCCCACACACTCACTGTAATACACCACGTCCCACACACTCACTGTAATACACCACGTCCCACAGACTCACTGTAATACACCACGTCCCACACACTCACTGTAATACACCACGTCCCACACACTCACTGTAATACACCACGTCCCACACACTCACTGTAATACACCGCATCCCACATACTCACTGTAATACACGCGTCCCACACACATGCCGTAATACACCATCCCCCACACACTCGCTGTAATACACCGCATCCCACATACTCACTGTAATACACGCGTCCCACACACTCGCCGTAATACACCACATCCTACAGTCTCACTATAATACACCACGTCCCACACACTCGCTGTATTACACCACGTCCCACACACTCACTGTAATACACCACGTCCCACACACTCACTGTAATACACCACGTCCCACACACTCACTGTAATACACCACATCCCACACACTCACTGTAATACACCATCCCCCACACACTCGCTGTAATACACCGCATCCCACATACTCACTGTAATACACGCGTCCCACACACTCGCCGTAATACACCACATCCCACACACTCGCTGTAAGACACCACGTCCCACACACTCACTGTAATACACCACGTCCCACACACTCGCCGTAATACACCACGTCCCACACACTCATTGTAATACACCATCCTCCACACACTCGCTGTAATACACCATGTCCCACACACTCGCCGTAATACACCACGTCCCACACACTCACTGTAATACACCACGTTCCACACACTCGCTGTAATACACCACGTTCCACACACTCGCTGTAATACACCACGTCCCACACACTCGCTGTAATACACCACGTCCACACACTCGCTGTAATACACCACGTCCCACACACTCGCTGTAATACACCACGTCCACACACTCGCTGTAATACACCACGTCCCACATACTCGCTGTAATACACCACGTCCACACACTTGCTGTAATACACCACGTCCCACATACTCGCTGTAATACACCACGCCCCACACACTCGCTGTAATACACCACGTCCACACACTCACCGTAATACACCGCATCCCACACACTCGCTGTAATACACGCGTCCCACACACTCGCCGTAATACACCACATCCCACACACTCGCTGTAATACACCACGTCCCACACTCTCACTGTAATACACCACGTCCCACACACTCGCTGTATTACACCACTTCCCACACACTCGCTGTAATACACCACGCCCCACACACTCGCTGTAATACACCACGTCCCAGACACTCGCTGTAATACACCACGCCCCACACACTCGCTGTAATACACCACGTCCCACACACTCACTGTTATACACCACGTCCCACACACTCGCTGTAATACACCACATCCCACACACTCACTGTAATACACCGCATCCCACATACTCACTGTAATACACCACGTCCCACACACTCGCCGTAATACACCACATCCCACACACTCACCGTAATACACCGCATCCCACACACTCGCTGTAATACACGCGTCCCACACACTCGCCGTAATACACCACATCCCACACACTCGCTGTAATACACCACGTCCCACACTCCCACTGTAATACACCACGTCCCACACACTCGCTGTATTACACCACGTCCCACACACTCACTGTAATACACCACGTCCCACACACTCACTGTAATACACCACGTCCCACACACTCACTGTAATACACCACGTCCCACACACTCGCTGTAATACACCACATCTCACAGACTCACTGTAATACACCATCCCCCACACACACGCTGTAATACACCGCATCCCACATACTCACTGTAATACATACGTCCCACACACTCGCCGTAATACACCACATCCCACACACTCGCTGTAATACACCACATCCCACACACTCGCTGTAATACACCACATCCCACACACTCGCTGTAATACACCACGTCCCACACACTCACTGTAATACACCACGTCCCACACACTCGCTGTAATACACCACGTCCCACACACTCACTGTAATACACCACGTCACACACACTCGCTGTAATACACCACGCCCCACACACTCGCTGTATTACACCACGTCCCACACACTCACTGTAATACACCGCATCCCACATACTCGCTGTAATACACGCGTCCCACACACTCGCCGTAATACACCACATCCCACACACTCGCTGTAATACACCACGTCCCACACTCTCACTGTAATACACCACGTCCCACACACTCGCTGTATTACACCACGTCCCACACACTCACTGTAATACACCATGTCCCACACACTCACTGTAATACACCACATCCCACACACTCGCCGTAATACACCACATCCCACACACTCACTGTAATACACCACGTCCCACACACTCGCTGTATTACACCACGTCCCACACACTCACTGTAATACACCATGTCCCACACACTCACTGTAATACACCACATCCCACACACTCGCCGTAATACACCACATCCCACACACTCACTGTAATACACCATGTCCCACAGACTCACTGTAATACACCGCATCCCACACACTCGCCGTAATACACCGCATCCCACACACTCACTGTAATACACCACATCCCACACACTCGCTGTAATTCACCACATCCCACACACTCGCTGTAATTCACCACATCCCACACACTCGCTGTAATACACCACATCCCACACACTCGCTGTAATTCGCCACGTCCCACACACTCGCCGTAATACACCACATCCCACACACTCGCTGTAATACACCACGTCCCACACACTCGCTGTAATACACCACGTCACACACACTCACTGTAATACACCACATCCCACACACTCGCTGTAATACACCACATCCCACACACTCGCTGTAATACACCACGTCCCACACAATCGCTGTAATACACCACGTCACACACACTCACTGCAATACACCACGTCCCACACACTCGCTGTAATACACCACGTCCCACACACTCACTGTAATACACCACATCCCACACACTCGCCGTAATACACCACGTCCCACACACTCACTGTAATACACCACGTCCCACACACTCGCTGTAATACACCACATCCCACACACTCGCTGTAATTCACCACGTCCCACACACTCGCTGTAATACACCACGTCACACACACTCACTGCAATACACCACATCCCACACACTCGCTGTTATACACCACGTCCCACACACTCGCTGTATTACACCACATCCCACACACTCGCTGTAATACACCACATCCCACACACTCGCTGTAATACACCACGCCCCACACACTCGCTGTAATACACCACGTCCCACACACTCGCTGTAATACACCACGTCCCACACACTCGCTGTAATAAACCACGTCCCACAGACTCACTGTAATACACCGCATCCCACATACTCACTGTAATACACGCGTCCCACACACTCGCCGTAATACACCAACCCCCACACACTCGCTGTAATACACCGCATCCCACATACTCACTGTAATACACGCGTCCCACACACTCGCCGTAACACACCACGTCCCACACACTCACTGTAATACACCACGTCCCACACACTCACTGTAATACACCACGTCCCACAGACTCACTGTAATACACCACGTCCCACACACTCACTGTAATACACCACGTCCCACACACTCACTGTAATACACCACGTCCCACACACTCACTGTAATACACCGCATCCCACATACTCACTGTAATACACGCGTCCCACACACATGCCGTAATACACCATCCCCCACACACTCGCTGTAATACACCGCATCCCACATACTCACTGTAATACACGCGTCCCACACACTCGCCGTAATACACCACATCCTACAGTCTCACTATAATACACCACGTCCCACACACTCGCTGTATTACACCACGTCCCACACACTCACTGTAATACACCACGTCCCACACACTCACTGTAATACACCACGTCCCACACACTCACTGTAATACACCACATCCCACACACTCACTGTAATACACCATCCCCCACACACTCGCTGTAATACACCGCATCCCACATACTCACTGTAATACACGCGTCCCACACACTCGCCGTAATACACCACATCCCACACACTCGCTGTAAGACACCACGTCCCACACACTCACTGTAATACACCACGTCCCACACACTCGCCGTAATACACCACGTCCCACACACTCATTGTAATACACCATCCTCCACACACTCGCTGTAATACACCATGTCCCACACACTCGCCGTAATACACCACGTCCCACACACTCACTGTAATACACCACGTTCCACACACTCGCTGTAATACACCACGTTCCACACACTCGCTGTAATACACCACGTCCCACACACTCGCTGTAATACACCACGTCCACACACTCGCTGTAATACACCACGTCCCACACACTCGCTGTAATACACCACGTCCACACACTCGCTGTAATACACCACGTCCCACATACTCGCTGTAATACACCACGTCCACACACTTGCTGTAATACACCACGTCCCACATACTCGCTGTAATACACCACGCCCCACACACTCGCTGTAATACACCACGTCCACACACTCACCGTAATACACCGCATCCCACACACTCGCTGTAATACACGCGTCCCACACACTCGCCGTAATACACCACATCCCACACACTCGCTGTAATACACCACGTCCCACACTCTCACTGTAATACACCACGTCCCACACACTCGCTGTATTACACCACTTCCCACACACTCACTGTAATACACCACGTCCCACACACTCACTGTAATACACCACGTCCCACACACTCACTGTAATACACCACGTCCCACACACTCGCTGTAATACACCACATCTCACAGACTCACTGTAATACACCATCCCCCACACACTCGCTGTAATACACCGCATCCCACATACTCACTGTAATACATACGTCCCACACACTCGCCGTAATACACCACATCCCACACACTCGCTGTAATACACCACATCCCACACACTCGCTGTAATACACCACATCCCACACACTCGCTGTAATACACCACATCCCACACACTCGCTGTAATACACCACGTCCCACACACTCACTGTAATACACCACGTCCCACACACTCGCTGTAATACACCACGTCCCACACACTCACTGTAATACACCACGTCACACACACTCGCTGTAATACACCACGCCCCACACACTCGCTGTATTACACCACGTCCCACACACTCACTGTAATACACCGCATCCCACATACTCGCTGTAATACACGCGTCCCACACACTCGCCGTAATACACCACATCCCACACACTCGCTGTAATACACCACGTCCCACACACTCGCTGTATTACACCACGTCCCACACACTCACTGTAATACACCGCATCCCACATACTCGCTGTAATACACGCGTCCCACACACTCGCCGTAATACACCACATCCCACACACTCGCTGTAATACACCACGTCCCACACTCTCACTGTAATACACCACGTCCCACACACTCGCTGTATTACACCACGTCCCACACACTCACTGTAATACACCATGTCCCACACACTCACTGTAATACACCACATCCCACACACTCGCCGTAATACACCACATCCCACACACTCACTGTAATACACCACGTCCCACACACTCGCTGTATTACACCACGTCCCACACACTCACTGTAATACACCATGTCCCACACACTCACTGTAATACACCACATCCCACACACTCGCCGTAATACACCACATCCCACACACTCACTGTAATACACCATGTCCCACAGACTCACTGTAATACACCGCATCCCACACACTCGCCGTAATACACCGCATCCCACACACTCACTGTAATACACCACATCCCACACACTCACTGTAATACACCACATCCCACACACTCGCTGTAATTCACCACATCCCACACACTCGCTGTAATTCACCACATCCCACACACTCGCTGTAATACACCACATCCCACACACTCGCTGTAATTCGCCACGTCCCACACACTCGCCGTAATACACCACATCCCACACACTCGCTGTAATACACCACGTCCCACACACTCGCTGTAATACACCACGTCACACACACTCACTGTAATACACCACATCCCACACACTCGCTGTAATACACCACATCCCACACACTCGCTGTAATACACCACGTCCCACACAATCGCTGTAATACACCACGTCACACACACTCACTGCAATACACCACGTCCCACACACTCGCTGTAATACACCACGTCCCACACACTCACTGTAATACACCACGTCCCACACACTCGCCGTAATACACCACGTCCCACACACTCACTGTAATACACCACGTCCCACACACTCGCTGTAATACACCACATCCCACACACTCGCTGTAATTCGCCACGTCCCACACACTCGCTGTAATACACCACGTCACACACACTCACTGCAATACACCACATCCCACACACTCGCTGTTATACACCACGTCCCACACACTCGCTGTATTACACCACATCCCACACACTCGCTGTAATACACCACATCCCACACACTCGCTGTAATACACCACGCCCCACACACTCGCTGTAATACACCACGTCCCACACACTCGCTGTAATACACCACGTCCCACACACTCGCTGTAATAAACCACGTCCCACAGACTCACTGTAATACACCGCATCCCACATACTCACTGTAATACACGCGTCCCACACACTCGCCGTAATACACCAACCCCCACACACTCGCTGTAATACACCGCATCCCACATACTCACTGTAATACACGCGTCCCACACACTCGCCGTAACACACCACGTCCCACACACTCACTGTAATACACCACGTCCCACACACTCACTGTAATACACCACGTCCCACAGACTCACTGTAATACACCACGTCCCACACACTCACTGTAATACACCACGTCCCACACACTCACTGTAATACACCACGTCCCACACACTCACTGTAATACACCACGTCCCACACACTCTCTGTAATACACCGCATCCCACATACTCACTGTAATACACGCGTCCCACACACATGCCGTAATACACCATCCCCCACACACTCGCTGTAATACACCGCATCCCACATACTCACTGTAATACACGCGTCCCACACACTCGCCGTAATACACCACATCCCACAGTCTCACTATAATACACCACGTCCCACACACTCGCTGTATTACACCACGTCCCACACACTCACTGTAATACACCACGTCCCACACACTCACTGTAATACACCACGTCCCACACACTCACTGTAATACACCACATCCCACACACTCACTGTAATACACCATCCCCCACACACTCGCTGTAATACACCGCATCCCACATACTCACTGTAATACACGCGTCCCACACACTCGCCGTAATACACCACATCCCACACACTCGCTGTAAGACACCACGTCCCACACACTCACTGTAATACACCACGTCCCACACACTCGCCGTAATACACCACGTCCCACACACTCATTGTAATACACCATCCTCCACACACTCGCTGTAATACACCATGTCCCACACACTCGCCGTAATACACCACGTCCCACACACTCACTGTAATACACCAGGTCTCACACACTCGCTGAAATACACCACGTTCCACACACTCGCTGTAATACACCACGTCCCACACACTCGCTGTAATACACCACGTCCACACACTCGCTGTAATACACCACGTCCCACACACTCGCTGTAATACACCACGTCCACACACTCGCTGTAATACACCACGTCCCACATACTCGCTGTAATACACCACGTCCACACACTCGCTGTAATACACCACGTCCCACATACTCGCTGTAATACACCACGCCCCACACACTCGCTGTAATACACCACGTCCACACACTCGCTGTAATACACCACGTCCCACATACACGCTGTAATACACCACGTCCCACACACTCGCTGTAATACACCACACCCCACACACTCGCTGTAATACACCACACCCCACACACTCGCTGTAATACACCACGTCCACACACTCGCTGTAATACACCACGTCCCACACACTCGCTGTAATACACCATGTCTCACACACTCGCTGTAATACACCACGTCCCACACACTCGCTGTAATACACCACGTCCCACACACTCGCTGTAATACACCACGTCCCACACACTCGCTGTAATACACCACGTCCCACACACTCGCTGTAATACACCACGTCCACACACTCGCTGTAATACACCACGTCCCACATACTCGCTGTAATACACCACGCCCCACACACTCGCTGTAATTCACCACATCCCACATACACGCTGTAATACACCACGTCCCACACACTCGCTGTAATACACCACACCCCACACACTCGCTGTAATACACCACACCCCACACACTCGCTGTAATACACCACACCCCACATACTCGCTGTAATACACCACGTCCACACACTCGCTGTAATACACCACGTCCCACACACTCGCTGTAATACACCATGTCTCACACACTCGCTGTAATACACCACGTCCCACACACTCGCTGTAATACACCACGTACCACACACTCGCTGTAATACACCACGTCCCACACACTCGCTGTAATACACCACGTCCCACACACTCGCTGTAATAAACCACGTCCCACACACTCGCTGTAATACACCACATCCCACACACTCGCTGTAATACACCACGCCCCACACACTCGCTGTATTACACCACATCCCACACACTCGCTGTAATACACCACATCCCACACACTCGCTGTAATACACCACGCCCCACACACTCGCTGTAATACACCACATCCCACACACTCGCTGTAATACACCACGCCCCACACACTCGCTGTAATACACCACATCCCACACACTCGCTGTAATACACCACGCCCCACACACTCGCTGTATTACACCACATCCCACACACTCGCTGTAATACACCACATCCCACACACTCGCTGTATTACACCACATCCCACACACTCACTGTATTACACCACATCCCACACACTCGCTGTAATACACCATGTCTCACACACTCGCTGTAATACACCACGTCCCACACACTCGCTGTAATACACCACGTCCACACACTCGCTGTAATACACCACGTCCCACACACTCGCTGTATTACACCACATCCCACACACTCACTGTAATACACCACGTCCCACACACTCACTGTAATACACCACGTCCCACACACTCGCTGTAATACACCACGTCCCACACACTCGCTGTAATACACCACGTCCCACACACTCACTGTAATACACCACGTCCCACACACTCACTGTAATACACCACATCCCACACACTCGCTGTAATACACCACATCCCACACACTCACTGTATTACACCACATCCCACACACTCGCTGTAATACACCACGTCCCACACACTCGCTGTAATACACCACATCCCACACACTCACTGTATTACACCACATCCCACACACTCGCTGTAATACACCACATCCCACACACTCGATGTAACACACCACGCCCCACACACTCGCTGTAATACACCACGTCACACACACTCACTGCAATACACCATCCCCCACACACTCGCTGTAATACACCACGTCCCACACTCGCTGTAATACACCACGTCCCACACACTCGCTGTAATACACCATGTCTCACACACTCGCTGTAATACACCACGTCCCACACACTCGCTGTAATACACCACGTCCCACACACTCGCTGTAATACACCACGTCCCACACACTCGCTGTAATACACCACGCCCCACACGCTCGCTGTAATACACCACGTCCCACACACTCGCTGTAATACACCACGTCCCACACACTCGCTGTAATACACCACGCCCCACACACTCGCTGTAATACACCACGTCCCACACACTCGCTGTAATACACCACGCCCCACACACTCGCTGTAATACACCACGCCCCACACACTCGCTGTAATACACCACGCCCCACACACTCGCTGTAATACACCACGCCCCACACACTCGCTGTAATACACCACGTCCCACACACTCGCTGTAATACACCACGTCCCACACACTCGCTGTAATACACCACGTCCCACACACTCGCTGTAATACACCACGTCCCACACACTCGCTGTAATACACCACGCCCCACACACTCGCTGTAATACACCACGTCCCACACACTCGCTGTAATACACCACGTCCCACACACTCGCTGTAATACACCACGCCCCACACACTCGCTGTAATACACCACGTCCCACACACTCGCTGTAATACACCACGTCCACACACTCGCTGTAATACACCACATCCCACACACTCGCTGTAATACACCACGTCCCACACACTCACTGTAATACACCACATCCCACACACTCGCTGTAATACACCACGTCCCACACACTCGCTGTAATACACCACGCCCCACACACTCGCTGTAATACACCACGTCCCACACACTCGCTGTAATACACCACGTCCACACACTCGCTGTAATACACCACATCCCACACACTCGCTGTAATACACCACGTCCCACACACTCACTGTAATACACCACATCCCACACACTCGCTGTAATACACCACGCCCCACACACTCGCTGTAATACACCACGTCCCACACACTCACTGTAATACACCACGTCCCACACACTCGCTGTATTACACCGCATCCCACACACTCGCTGTAATACACCACGTCCCACACACTCGCTGTAATACACCACGTCCCACACACTCACTGTAATACACCACATCCCACACACTCGCTGTAATACACCACGCCCCACACACTCGCTGTAATACACCACGTCCCACACACTCGCTGTATTACACCACGTCTCTCACGCTCACTGTAATACACCACGTCCCACACACTCGCTGTAATACACCACGTCCCACACACTCGCTGTAATACACCACGTCTCTCACGCTCACTGTAATACACCACGTCCCACACACTCGCTGTAATACACCACATCCCACACACTCGCTGTAATACACCACGCCCCACACACTCGCTGTAATACACCACGTCCCACACACTCGCTGTAATACACCACGTCCCACACACTCGCTGTAATAAACCACGTCCCACAGACTCACTGTAATACACCGCATCCCACATACTCACTGTAATACACGCGTCCCACACACTCGCCGTAATACACCATCCCCCACACACTCGCTGTAATACACCGCATCCCACATACTCACTGTAATACACGCGTCCCACACACTCGCCGTAATACACCACATCCCACACACTCGCTGTAATACACCACGTCCCACACACTCACTGTAATACACCACGTCCCACACACTCACTGTAATACACCACGTCACACACACTCACTGTAATACACCACGTCACACACACTCGCTGTAATACACCACGCCCCACACACTCGCTGTATTACACCACGTCCCACACACTCACTGTAATACACGCGTCCCACACACTCGCTGTAATACACCACATTCCACACACTCACTGTAATACACCACATCCCACACACTCACTGTAATACACCATCCCCCACACACTCGCTGTAATACACCGCATCCCACATACTCACTGTAATACACGCGTCCCACACACTCACTGTAATACACCACGTCCCACACACTCACTGTAATACACCACGTCCCACACACTCACTGTAATACACCACGTCACACACACTCGCTGTAATACACCACGCCCCACACACTCGCTGTATTACACCACGTCCCACACACTCACTGTAATACACGCGTCCCACACACTCACTGTAATACACCATCCCCCACACACTCGCAGTAATACACCGCATCCCACATACTCACTGTAATACACGCGTCCCACACACTCACTGTAATACACCACATACCACACACTCACTGTAATACACCGCATCCCACATACACACTGTAATACACGCGTCCCACACACTTGCCGTAATACACCATCCCCCACACACTCGCTGTAATACACCGCATCCCACATACTCACTGTAATACACGCGTCCCACACACTCGCCGTAATACACCACATCCCACACACTCGCTGTAATACACCACGCCCCACACACTCGCTGTAATACACCACGCCCCACACACTCGCTGTAATACACCACACCCCACACACTCGCTGTAATACACCACACCCCACACACTCGCTGTAATACACCACGTCCACACACTCGCTGTAATACACCACGTCCCACACACTCGCTGTAATACACCACGCCCCAGACACTCGCTGTAATACACCATGTCCCACACACTCGCTGTAATACACCACATCCCACTCACTCGCTGTAATACACCACGCCCCACACACTCGCTGTAATACACCACGTCCCACACACTCGCTGTAATACACCACGTCCCACACACTCGCTGTAATACACCACGCCCCACACACTCGCTGTAATACACCACCTCCCACACACTCGCTGTAATACACCACGCCCCACACACTCGCTGTAATACACCACGTCCCACACACTCGCTGTAATACACCACGTCCACACACTCGCTGTAATACACCACATCCCACACACTCGCTGTAATACACCACGTCCCACACACTCACTGTAATACACCACATCCCACACACTCACTGTAATACACCACATCCCACACACTCGCTGTAATACACCACGTCCCACACACTCACTGTAATACACCACATCCCACACACTCGCTGTAATACACCACATCCCACACACTCGCTGTATTACACCACATCCCACACACTCGCTGTAATACACCACATCCCACACACTCGCTGTAATACACCACGCCCCACACACTCGCTGTAATACACCACATCCCACACACTCGCTGTAATACACCACGCCCCACACACTCGCTGTAATACACCACATCCCACACACTCGCTGTAATACACCACGCCCCACACACTCGCTGTATTACACCACATCCCACACACTCGCTGTAATACACCACATCCCACACACTCGCTGTATTACACCACATCCCACACACTCACTGTATTACACCACATCCCACACACTCGCTGTAATACATCATGTCTCACACACTCGCTGTAATACACCACGTCCCACACACTCGCTGTAATACACCACGTCCACACACTCGCTGTAATACACCACGTCCCACACACTCGCTGTATTACACCACATCCCACACACTCACTGTAATACACCACGTCCCACACACTCACTGTAATACACCACGTCCCACACACTCGCTGTAATACACCACGTCCCACACACTCGCTGTAATACACCACGTCCCACACACTCACTGTAATACACCACGTCCCACACACTCACTGTAATACACCACATCCCACACACTCGCTGTAATACACCACATCCCACACACTCACTGTATTACACCACATCCCACACACTCGCTGTAATACACCACGTCCCACACACTCGCTGTAATACACCACATCCCACACACTCACTGTATTACACCACATCCCACACACTCGCTGTAATACACCACATCCCACACACTCGCTGTAACACACCACGCCCCACACACTCGCTGTAATACAACACGTCACACACACTCACTGCAATACACCATCCCCCACACACTCGCTGTAATACACCACGTCCCACACTCGCTGTAATACACCACGTCCCACACACTCGCTGTAATACACCATGTCTCACACACTCGCTGTAATACACCACGTCCCACACACTCGCTGTAATACACCACGTCCCACACACTCGCTGTAATACACCACGTCCCACACACTCGCTGTAATACACCACGCCCCACACACTCGCTGTAATACACCACGTCCCACACACTCGCTGTAATACACCACGTCCCACACACTCGCTGTAATACACCACGCCCCACACACTCGCTGTAATACACCACGTCCCACACACTCGCTGTAATACACCACGCCCCACACACTCGCTGTAATACACCACGTCCCACACACTCGCTGTAATACACCACGTCCACACACTCGCTGTAATACACCACATCCCACACACTCGCTGTAATACACCACGTCCCACACACTCACTGTAATACACCACATCCCACACACTCGCTGTAATACACCACATCCCACACACTCGCTGTAATACACCACGTCCCACACACTCACTGTAATACACCACATCCCACACACTCGCTGTAATACACCACGCCCCACACACTCGCTGTAATACACCACGCCCCACACACTCGCTGTAATACACCACGCCCCACACACTCGCTGTAATACACCACGCCCCACACACTCGCTGTAATACACCACGTCCCACACACTCGCTGTAATACACCACGTCCCACACACTCGCTGTAATACACCACGTCCCACACACTCGCTGTAATACACCACGTCCCACACACTCGCTGTAATACACCACGCCCCACACACTCGCTGTAATACACCACGTCCCACACACTCGCTGTAATACACCACGCCCCACACACTCGCTGTAATACACCACGTCCCACACACTCGCTGTAATACACCACGTCCACACACTCGCTGTAATACACCACATCCCACACACTCGCTGTAATACACCACGTCCCACACACTCACTGTAATACACCACATCCCACACACTCGCTGTAATACACCACGTCCCACACACTCGCTGTAATACACCACGCCCCACACACTCGCTGTAATACACCACGTCCCACACACTCGCTGTAATACACCACGTCCACACACTCGCTGTAATACACCACATCCCACACACTCGCTGTAATACACCACGTCCCACACACTCACTGTAATACACCACATCCCACACACTCGCTGTAATACACCACGCCCCACACACTCGCTGTAATACACCGCGTCCCACACACTCACTGTAATACACCACGTCCCACACACTCGCTGTATTACACCGCGTCCCACACACTCGCTGTAATACACCACGTCCCACACACTCGCTGTAATACACCACGTCCCACACACTCACTGTAATACACCACATCCCACACACTCGCTGTAATACACCACGCCCCACACACTCGCTGTAATACACCACGTCCCACACACTCGCTGTATTACACCACGTCTCTCACGCTCACTGTAATACACCACGTCCCACACACTCGCTGTAATACACCACGTCCCACACACTCGCTGTAATACACCACGTCTCTCACGCTCACTGTAATACACCACGTCCCACACACTCGCTGTAATACACCACATCCCACACACTCGCTGTAATACACCACGCCCCACACACTCGCTGTAATACACCACGTCCCACACACTCGCTGTAATACACCACGTCCCACACACTCGCTGTAATAAACCACGTCCCACAGACTCACTGTAATACACCGCATCCCACATACTCACTGTAATACACGCGTCCCACACACTCGCCGTAATACACCATCCCCCACACACTCGCTGTAATACACCACGTCCCACACACTCACTGTAATACACCACGTCCCACACACTCACTGTAATACACCACGTCCCACACACTCACTGTAATACACCACGTCACACACACTCGCTGTAATACACCACGCCCCACACACTCGCTGTATTACACCACGTCCCACACACTCACTGTAATACACGCGTCCCACACACTCACTGTAATACACCACATTCCACACACTCACTGTAATACACCACATCCCACACACTCACTGTAATACACCATCCCCCACACACTCGCTGTAATACACCGCATCCCACATACTCACTGTAATACACGCGTCCCACACACTCACTGTAATACACCACGTCCCACACACTCACTGTAATACACCACGTCCCACACACTCACTGTAATACACCACGTCACACACACTCGCTGTAATACACCACGCCCCACACACTCGCTGTATTACACCACGTCCCACACACTCACTGTAATACACGCGTCCCACACACTCACTGTAATACACCATCCCCCACACACTCGCAGTAATACACCGCATCCCACATACTCACTGTAATACACGCGTCCCACACACTCACTGTAATACACCACGTACCACACACTCACTGTAATACACCGCATCCCACATACACACTGTAATACACGCGTCCCACACACTTGCCGTAATACACCATCCCCCACACACTCGCTGTAATACACCGCATCCCACATACTCACTGTAATACACGCGTCCCACACACTCGCCGTAATACACCACATCCCACACACTCGCTGTAATACACCACGCCCCACACACTCGCTGTAATACACCACGCCCCACACACTCGCTGTAATACACCACACCCCACACACTCGCTGTAATACACCACACCCCACACACTCGCTGTAATACACCACGTCCACACACTCGCTGTAATACACCACGTCCCACACACTCGCTGTAATACACCACGCCCCAGACACTCGCTGTAATACACCATGTCCCACACACTCGCTGTAATACACCACGTCCACACACTCGCTGTAATACACCACATCCCACTCACTCGCTGTAATACAACACTCCCCACACACTCGCTGTAATACACCACGTCCCACACACTCGCTGTAATACACCACGTCCCACAAACTCGCTGTAATACACCACGCCCCACACACTCGCTGTAATACACCACCTCCCACACACTCGCTGTAATACACCACGCCCCACACACTCGCTGTAATACACCACGTCCCACACACTCGCTGTAATACACCACGTCCACACACTCGCTGTAATACACCACATCCCACACACTCGCTGTAATACACCACGTCCCACACACTCACTGTAATACACCACATCCCACACACTCACTGTAATACACCACATCCCACACACTCGCTGTAATACACCACGTCCCACACACTCACTGTAATACACCACATCCCACACACTCGCTGTAATACACCACGCCCCACACACTCGCTGTAATACACCACGCCCCACACACTCGCTGTAATACACCACGCCCCACACACTCGCTGTAATACACCACGCCCCACACACTCGCTGTAATACACCACGTCCCACACACTCGCTGTAATACACCACGTCCCACACACTCGCTGTAATACACCACGCCCCACACACTCGCTGTAATACACCACATCCCACACACTCGCTGTAATACACCACGTCACACACACTCACTGCAATACACCACATCCCACACACTCGCTGTAATACACCACGCCCCACACACTCACTGTAATACACCATCCCCCACACACTCGCTGTAATACACCACGTCCCACACTCGCTGTAAAACACCACGTCCCACACACTCGCTGTAATACACCACGTCTCACACATTCGCTGTAATACACCACGTCCCACACACTCGCTGTAATACACCACGTCCCACACACTCGCTGTAATACACCACGTCCCACACACTCGCTGTAATACACCACGCCCCACACACTCGCTGTAATACACCACGTCCCACACACTCGCTGTAATACACCACGTCCCACACACTCGCTGAAATACACCACGCCCCACACACTCGCTGTAATACACCACGTCCCACACACTCGCTGTAATACACCACGCCCCACACACTCGCTGTAATACACCACGTCCCACACACTCGCTGTAATACACCACGTCCACACACTCGCTGTAATACACCACATCACACACACTCGCTGTAATACACCACGTCCCACACACTCACTGTAATACACCACATCCCACACACTCGCTGTAATACACCACATTCCACACACTCGCTGTAATACACCACGTCCCACACACTCACTGTAATACACCACATCCCACACACTCGCTGTAATACACCACGCCCCACACACTCGCTGTAATACACCACGCCCCACACACTCGCTGTAATACACCACGCCCCACACACTCGCTGTAATACACCACGCCCCACACACTCGCTGTAATACACCACGCCCCACACACTCGCTGTAATACACCACGTCCCACACACTCGCTGTAATACACCACGTCCCACACACTCGCTGTAATACACCACGTCCCACACACTCGCTGTAATACACCACGTCCCACACACTCGCTGTAATACACCACGCCCCACACACTCGCTGTAATACACCACGTCCCACACACTCGCTGTAATACACCACGCCCCACACACTCGCTGTAATACACCACGTCCCACACACACGCTGTAATACACCACGTCCACACACTCGCTGTAATACACCACATCCCACACACTCGCTGTAATACACCACGTCCCACACACTCACTGTAATACACCACATCCCACACACTCGCTGTAATACACCACGTCCCACACACTCGCTGTAATACAACACGCCCCACACACACGCTGTAATACACCACGTCCCACACACTCGCTGTAATACACCACGTCCACACACTCGCTGTAATACACCACATCCCACACACTCGCTGTAATACACCACGTCCCACACACTCACTGTTATACACCACATCCCACACACTCGCTGTAATACACCACGTCCACACACTCACTGTAATACACCACGTCCCACACACTCGCTGTAATACACCACATCCCACACACTCGCTGTAATACACCACGCCCCACACACTCGCTGTAATACACCACGTCCCACACACTCGCTGTAACACACCACGTCCCACACACTCGCTGTAATAAACCACGTCCCACAGACTCACTGTAATACACCGCACCCACATACTCACTGTAATACACGCGTCCCACACACTCGCCGTAATACACCATCCCCCACACACTCGCTGTAATACACCGCATCCCACATACTCACTGTAATACACGCGTCCCACACACTCGCCGTAATACACCACATCCCACACACTCGCTGTAATACACCACGTCCCACACACTCACTGTAATACACCACGTCCCACACACTCACTGTAATACACCACGTCCCACACACTCACTGTAATACACCACGTCACACACACTCGCTGTAATACACCACGCCCCACACACTCGCTGTATTACACCACGTCCCACACACTCACTGTAATACACGCGTCCCACACACTCACTGTAATACACCACATCCCACACACTCACTGTAATACACCACATCCCACACACTCACTGTAATACACCATCCCCCACACACTCGCTGTAATACACCGCATCCCACATACTCACTGTAATACACGCGTCCCACACACTCACTGTAATACACCACGTCCCACACACTCACTGTAATACACCACGTCCCACACACTCACTGTAATACACCACGTCACACACACTCGCTGTAATACACCACGCCCCACACACTCGCTGTATTACACCACGTCCCACACACTCACTGTAATACACGCGTCCCACACACTCACTGTAATACACCATCCCCCACACACTCGCTGTAATACACCGCATCCCACATACTCACAGTAATACACGCGTCCCACACACTCACTGTAATACACCACGTACCACACACTCACTGTAATACACCGCATCCCACATACTCACTGTAATACACGCGTCCCACACACTTGCCGTAATACACCATCCCCCACACACTCGCTGTAATACACCGCATCCCACATACTCACTGTAATACACGCGTCCCACACACTCGCCGTAATACACCACATCCCACACACTCGCTGTAATACACCACGCCCCACACACTCGCTGTAATACACCACGCCCCACACACTCGCTGTAATACACCACACCCCACACACTCGCTGTAATACACCACACCCCACACACTCGCTGTAATACACCACGTCCACACACTCGCTGTAATACACCACGTCCCACACACTCACTGTAATACACCACGCCCCACACACTCGCTGTAATACACCACGTCCCACACACTCGCTGTAATACACCACGTCCACACACTCGCTGTAATACACCACATCCCACACACTCGCTGTAATACACCACGCCCCACACACTCGCTGTAATACACCACGTCCCACACACTCGCTGTAATACACCACGTCCCACACACTCGCTGTAATACACCACGCCCCACACACTCGCTGTAATACACCACGTCCCACACACTCGCTGTAATACACCACGCCCCACACACTCGCTGTAATACACCACGTCCCTCACACTCGCTGTAATACACCACGTCCACACACTCGCTGTAATACACCACATCCCACACACTCGCTGTAATACACCACGTCCCACACACTCACTGTAATACACCACATCCCACACACTCGCTGTAATACACCACATCCCACACACTCGCTGTAATACACCACGTCCCACACACTCACTGTAATACACCACATCCCACACACTCGCTGTAATACACCACGCCCCACACACTCGCTGTAATACACCACGCCCCACACACTCGCTGTAATACACCACGCCCCACACACTCGCTGTAATACACCACGCCCCACACACTCGCTGTAATACACCACGTCCCACACACTCGCTGTAATACACCACGTCCCACACACTCGCTGTAATACACCACGTCCCACACACTCGCTGTAATACACCACGTCCCACACACTCGCTGTAATACACCACGCCCCACACACTCGCTGTAATACACCACGTCCCACACACTCGCTGTAATACACCACGCCCCACACACTCGCTGTAATACACCACGTCCCACACACTCGCTGTAATAAACCACGTCCACACACTCGCTGTAATACACCACATCCCACACACTCGCTGTAATACACCACGTCCCACACACTCACTGTAATACACCACATCCCACACACTCGCTGTAATACACCACGTCCCACACACTCGCTGTAATACACCACGCCCCACACACTCGCTGTAATACACCACGTCCCACACACTCGCTGTAATACACCACGTCCACACACTCGCTGTAATACACCACATCCCACACACTCGCTGTAATACACCACGTCCCACACACTCACTGTAATACACCACATCCCACACACTCGCTGTAATACACCACGCCCCACACACTCGCTGTAATACACCACGTCCCACACACTCACTGTAATACACCACGTCCCACACACTCGCTGTAATACACCACATCCCACACACTCGCTGTAATACACCACGTCCCACACACTCACTGTAATACACCACATCCCACACACTCGCTGTAATACACCACGCCCCACACACTCCCTGTAATACACCACGTCTCTCACGCTCACTGTAATACACCACGTCCCACACACTCGCTGTAATACACCACGTCCCACACACTCGCTGTAATACACCACGTCTCTCACGCTCACTGTAATACACCACGTCCCACACACTCGCTGTAATACACCACATCCCACACACTCGCTGTAATACACCACGCCCCACACACTCGCTGTAATACACCACGTCCCACACACTCGCTGTAATACACCACGTCCCACACACTCGCTGTAATAAACCACGTCCCACAGACTCACTGTAATACACCGCATCCCACATACTCACTGTAATACACGCGTCCCACACACTCGCCGTAATACACCATCCCCCACACACTCGCTGTAATACACCGCATCCCACATACTCACTGTAATACACCATCCCCCACACACTCGCTGTAATACACCGCATCCCACATACTCACTGTAATACACGCGTCCCACACACTCACTGTAATACACCACGTCCCACACACTCACTGTAATACACCGCATCCCACATACTCACTGTAATACACGCGTCCCACACACTTTCCGTAATACACCACATCCCACATACTCACTGTAATACACGCGTCCCACACACTCGCCGTAATACACCACATCCCACACACTCGCTGTAATACACCACGTCCCACACATTCACTGTAATACACCACGTCCCACACACTCACTGTAATACACCACGTCCCACACACTCACTGTAATACACCACGTCACACACACTCGCTGTAATACACCACGCCCCACACACTCGCTGTATTACACCACGTCCCACACACTCACTGTAATACACGCGTCCCACACACTCACTGTAATACACCACATCCCACACACTCACTGTAATACACCACATCCCACACACTCACTGTAATACACCATCCCCCACACACTCGCTGTAATACACCGCATCCCACATACTCACTGTAATACACGCGTCCCACACACTCACTGTAATACACCACGTACCACACACTCACTGTAATACACCGCATCCCACATACTCACTGTAATACACGCGTCCCACACACTTGCCGTAATACACCATCCCCCACACACTCGCTGTAATACACCGCATCCCACATACTCACTGTAATACACGCGTCCCACACACTCGCCGTAATACACCACATCCCACACACTCGCTGTAATACACCGCATCCCACATACTCACTGTAATACACGCGTCCCACACACTCGCCGTAATACACCACATCCCACACACTCGCTGTGCTACACCACGTCCCACACTCTCACTGTAATACACTACGTCACACACACTCGCTGTAATACACCACGTCCCACACACTCGCTGTAATACACCACGTCCCACACTCTCACTGTAATACACCACGTCCCACACACTCGCTGTATTACACCACGTCCCACACACTCACTGTAATACACCACGTCCCACACACTCACTGTAATACACCACGTCCCACACACTCACTGTAATACACCACGTCCCACACACTCACTGTAATACACCACATCCCACACACTCACTGTAATACACCATCGCCCACACACTCGCTGTAATACACCGCATCCCACATACTCACTGTAATACATGCGTCCCACACACTCGCCGTAATACACCACATCCCACACACTCGCTGTAATACACCACGTCCCACACACTCACTGTAATACACCATCCTCCACACACTCGCTGTAATACACCACGTCCCACACACTCATTGTAATACACCATCCTCCACACACTCGCTGTAATACACCACTTCCCACACACTCACTGTAATACACCATGTCCCACACACTCGCCGTAATACACCACGTCCCACACACTCGCCGTAATACACCACGTCCCACACACTCACTGTAATACACCACGTCCCACACACTCACTGTAATACACCATGTCCCACACACTCACTGTAATACACCACGTCCCACACACTCACTGTAATACACCATGTCTCACACACTCGCTGTAATACACCACGTCCCACACACTCGCTGTAATACACCACGTCCCACACACTCGCTGTAATACACCACGTCCACACACTCGCTGTAATACACCACGTCCCACACATCCGCTGTAATACACCACGTCACACACACTCGCTGTAATACACCACGTCCCACACACTCGCTGTAATACACCACGTCCCACATACTCGCTGTAATACACCACGCCCCACACACTCGCTGTAATTCACCACATCCCACACACTCGCTGTAATACACCACACCCCACACACTCGCTGTAATACACCATGTCTCACACACTCACTGTAATACACCACGTCCCACACACTCGCTGTAATACACCACGTCACACACACTCGCTGTAATACACCACGTCCCACACACTCGCTGTAATACACCACGTCCCACACACTCGCTGTAATACACCACGTCCCACACACTCGCTGTAATACACCACGTCCCACACACTCGCTGTAATACACCACGTCCCACACACTCGCTGTAATACACCACGTCCCACACACTCGCTGTAATACACCACGTCCCACACACTCGCTGTAATTCACCACATCCCACACACTCGCTGTAATACACCACACCCCACACACTCGCTGTAATACACCATGTCTCACACACTCGCTGTAATACACCACATCCCACACACTCGCTGTAATACACCACGTCTCACACACTCGCTGTAATACACCACGTCCCACACACTCGCTGTAATACACCACGTTCCACACACCCGCTGTAATACACCACGTCCCACACACTCGCTGTAATACACCACGTCCCACACACTCGCTGTAATACACCACGTCCCACACACTCGCTGTAATACACCACATCCCACACACCCGCTGTAATACACCACATCCCACACACTCGCTGTAATACACCACGCCCCACACACACGCTGTAATACACCACGTCCCACACACTCGCTGTAATACACCACGCCCCACACACTCCCTGTAATACACCACGTCCCACAGACTCACTGTAATACACCGCATCCCACATACTCACTGTAATACACGCGTCCCACACACTCGCCGTAATACACCATCCCCCACACACTCGCTGTAATACACCGCATCCCACATACTCACTGTAATACACGCGTCCCACACACTCGCCGTAATACACCACATCCCACACACTCGCTGTAATACACCACGTCCCACACACTCACTGTAATACACCACGTCCCACACACTCACTGTAATACACCACGTCCCACACACTCACTGTAATACACCACGTCCCACACACTCACTGTAATACATCACGTCACACACACTCGCTGTAATACACCACGCCCCACACACTCGCTGTAATACACCACGTCCCACACACTCGCTGTAATACGCCACGTCCACACACTCGCTGTAATACACCACATCCCACACACTCGCTGTAATACACCACGCCCCACACACTCGTTGTAATACACCACGTCCCACCCACTCGCTGTAATACACCACATCCACACACTCACTGTAATACAACACGTCCCACACACTCGCTGTAATACACCACCTCCCACACACTCGCTGTAATACACCACGTCCCACACACTCGCTGTATTACACCACATCCCACACACTCGCTGTAATACACCGCATCCCACACACTCGCTGTAATACACCACGTCCCACAGACTCACTGTAATACACCACATCCCACACACTCGCTGTAATACACCGCATCCCACATACTCACTGTTATACACGCGTCCAACACACTCGCCGTAATACACCATCCCCCACACACTCGCTGTAATACACCGCATCCCACATACTCACTGTAATACACGCGTCCCACACACTCGCCGTAATACACCACATCCCACACACTCGCTGTAATACACCACGTCCCACACACTCACTGTAATACACCACGTCCCACACACTCACTGTAATACACCACGTCCCACACACTCACTGTAATACACCACGTCACACACACTCGCTGTAATACACCACATCCCACACACTCACTGTAATACACCATCCCCCACACACTCGCTGTAATACACCGCATCCCACATACTCACTGTAATACACGCGTCCCACACACTCACTGTAATACACCACGTCCCACACACTCACTGTAATACACCGCATCCCACATACTCACTGTAATACACGCGTCCCACACACTTTCCGTAATACACCACATCCCACACACTCGCTGTAATACACCGCATCCCACATACTCACTTTAATACACGCGTCCCACACACTCGCCGTAATACACCACATCCCACACACTCGCTGTAATACACCACGTCCCACACTCTCACTGTAATACACCACGTCCCACACACTCGCTGTATTACACCACGTCCCACACACTCACTGTAATACACCACGTCCCACACACTCACTGTAATACACCACGTCCCACACACTCACTGTAATACACCACATCCCACACACTCACTGTAATACACCACGTCCCACACACTCACTGTAATACACCACGTCCCACACACTCACTGTAATACACCACATCCCACACACTCACTGTAATACACCATCCCCCACACACTCGCTGTAATACACCGCATCCCACATACTCACTGTAATACATGCGTCCCACACACTCACTGTAATACACCACGTCCCACACACTCACTGTAATACACCGCATCCCACATACTCACTGTAATACACGCGTCCCACACACTTGCCATAATACACCATCCCCCACACACTCGCTGTAATACACCGCATCCCACATACTCACTGTAATACACGCGTCCCACACACTCGCCGTAATACACCACATCCCACACACTCGCTGTAATACACCACGTCCCACACTCTCACTGTAATACACCACGTCCCACACACTCGCAGTATTACACCACGTCCCACACACTCACTGTAATACACCACGTCCCACACACTCACTGTAATACACCACGTCCCACACACTCACTGTAATACACCACATCCCACACACTCACTGTAATACACCATCCCCCACACACTCGCTGTAATACACCGCATCCCACATACTCACTGTAATACATGCGTCCCACACACTCGCCATAATACACCACATCCCACACACTCGCTGTAATACACCACACCCCACACACTCGCTGTAATACACCACGTCCACACACTCGCTGTAATACACCACGTCCCACACACTCGCTGTAATACACCAAGTCTCACACACTCGCTGTAATACACCACGTCCCACACACTCGCTGTAATACACCACGTTCCACACACTCGCTGTAATACACCACGTCCCACACACTCGCTGTAATACACCACGTCCCACACACTCGCTGTAATACACCACGTCCACACACTCGCTGTAATACACCACGTCCCACACACTCGCTGTAATACACCACGTCCACACACTCGCTGTAATACACCACGTCCCACATACTCGCTGTAATACACCACGCCCCACACACTCGCTGTAATTCACCACATCCCACATACACGCTGTAATACACCACGTCCCACACACTCGCTGTAATACACCACACCCCACACACTCGCTGTAATACACCACACCCCACACACTCGCTGTAATACACCACGTCCACACACTCGCTGTAATACACCACGTCCCACACACTCGCTGTAATACACCATGTCTGACACACTCGCTGTAATACACCACGTCCCACACACTCGCTGCAATACACCACGTCCCACACACTCGCTGTAATACACCACGTCCCACACACTCGCTGTAATACACCACGTCCCACACACTCGCTGTAATACACCACGTCCCACACACTCACTGTAATACACCACGTCCCACACACTCGCTGTAATACACCACGTCCCACACACTCGCTGTAATACACCACGCCCCACACACTCGCTGTAATACACCACGTCCCACACACTCGCTGTAATACACCACGCCCCACACACTCGCTGTAATACACCACGTCCCACACACTCGCTGTAATACACCACGTCCACACACTCGCTGTAATACACCACATCCCACACACTCGCTGTAATACACCGCATCCCACACACTCGCTGTAATACACCACGTCCCACACACTCGCTGTAATACACCACGTCACACACTCGCTGTAATACACCACGTCCCACACACTCGCTGTAATACACCACGCCCCACACACTCGCTGTAATACACCACGTCCCACACACTCGCTGTAATACACCACGTCCACACACTCGCTGTAATACACCACATCCCACACACTCGCTGTAATACACCACGCCCCACACACTCGCTGTAATACACCACGTCCCACACACTCGCTGTAATACACCACGTCACACACACTCACTGTAATACACCACATCCCACACACTCGCTGTTATACACTACGTCCCACACACTCGCTGTATTACACCACATCCCACACACTCGCTGTAATACACCACATCCCACACACTCGCTGTAATACACCACATCCCACACACTCGCTGTAATACACCACGTCCCACACACTCGCTGTAATACACCACGTCCCACACACTCGCTGTAATAAACCACGTCCCACAGACTCACTGTAATACACCGCATCCCACATACTCACTGTAATACACGCGTCCCACACACTCGCCGTAATACACCATCCCCCACACACTCGCTGTAATACACCGCATCCCACATACTCACTGTAATACACGCGTCCCACACACTCGCCGTAATACACCACATCCCACACACTCGCTGTAATACACCACGTCCCACACACTCACTGTAATACACCACGTCCCACACACTCACTGTAATACACCACGTCCCACACACTCACTGTAATACACCACGTCACACACACTCGCTGTAATACACCACGCCCCACACACTCGCTGTATTACACCACGTCCCACACACTCACTGTAATACACGCGTCCCACACACTCACTGTAATACACCATCCCCCACACACTCGCTGTAATACACCGCATCCCACATACTCACTGTAATACACGCGTCCCACACACTCACTGTAATACACCACGTACCACACACTCACTGTAATACACCGCATCCCACATACTCACTGTAATACACGCGTCCCACACACTTGCCGTAATACACCATCCCCCACACACTCGCTGTAATACACCGCATCCCACATACTCACTGTAATACACGCGTCCCACACACTCGCCGTAATACACCACATCCCACACACTCGCTGTAATACACCACGCCCCACACACTCGCTGTAATACACCACGCCCCACACACTCGCTGTAATACACCACACCCCACACACTCGCTGTAATACACCACACCCCACACACTCGCTGTAATACACCACGTCCACACACTCGCTGTAATACACCACGTCCCACACACTCGCTGTAATACACCATGTCACACACACTCGCTGTAATACACCACGTCCCACACACTCGCTGTAATACACCACGTCCCACACACTCGCTGTATTACACCACATCCCACACACTCGCTGTATTACACCACATCCCACACACTCGCTGTAATACACCACATCCCACACACTCGCTGTAATACACCACGCCCCACACACTCGCTGTAATACACCACGCCCCACGCACTCGCTGTAATACACCACGTCCCACACACTCGCTGTAATACACCACGCCCCACACACTCGCTGTAATACACCACGTCCCACACACTCGCTGTAATACACCACGTCCACACACTCGCTGTAATACACCACATCCCACACACTCGCTGTAATACACCGCATCCCACACACTCGCTGCAATACACCACGTCCCACACACTCGCTGTAATACACCACGTCACACACTCGCTGTAATACACCACGTCCCACACACTCGCTGTAATACACCACGCCCCACACACTCGCTGTAATACACCACGTCCCACACACTCGCTGTAATACACCACGTCCACACACTCGCTGTAATACACCACATCCCACACACTCGCTGTAATACACCACGCCCCACACACTCGCTGTAATACACCACGTCCCACACACTCGCTGTAATACACCACGTCACACACACTCGCTGTAATACACCACATCCCACACACTCGCTGTAATACACCACGTCCCACACACTCACTGTAATACACCACATCCCACACACTCACTGTAATACACCACGTCCCACACACTCGCTGTAATACACCACGCCCCACACACTCGCTGTAATACACCACGTCCCACACACTCGCTGAAATACACCACGTCCCACACACTCACTGTAATACACCACATCCCACACACTCGCTGTTATACACCACGTCCCACACACTCGCTGTAATACACCATGTCCCACACACTCGCTGTAATACACCACATCCCACACACTCGCTGTTATACACCACGTCCCACACACTCGCTGTAATACACCACGTCCCACACACTCACTGTAATACACCATCCTCCACACACTCGCTGTAATACACCAGGCCCCACACACTCGCTGTAATACACCACGTCCCACACACTCACTGTAATACACCACGTCCCACACACTCGCTGTAATACACCATCCTCCACACACTCGCTGTAATACACCACGTCCCACACACTCGCTGTAATACACCACGTCCCACATACTCACTGTAATACACCACGTCCCACACACTCGCTGTAATACACCACGTCCCACACACTCACTGTAATACACGCGTCCCACACACTCGCCGTAATACACCATCCCCCACACACTCGCCGTAATACACCATCCCCCACACACTCGCCGTAATACACCATCCCCCACACACTCGATGTCATACACCACGTCCCACACACTCACTGTAATACACCACGTCCCACACACTCGCTGTAATACACCACGTCCCACACACTCGCCGTAATACACCACGTCCCACACACTCACTGTAATACACCATCCTCCACACACTCGCTGTAATACACCACGCCCCACACACTCGCCGTAATACACCACGTCCCACACACTCGCTGTAATACACCATGTCTCACACACTCACTGTAATACACCACGTCCCACACACTCGCTGTAATACACCACGTCCCACACACTCGCTGTAATACACCACGTCCCACACACTCGCCGTAATACACCACGTCCCACACACTCGCTGTAATACACCATGTCTCACACACTCACTGTAATACACCACGTCCCACACACTCGCTGTAATACACCACGTCCCACACACTCGCTGTAATACACCACGTCCCACACACTCACTGTAATACACCACGTCCCACACACTCGCTGTAATACACCACGTCCCACACACTCACTGTAATACACCACGTCCCACACACTCACTGTAATACACCACGTCCACACACTCACTGTAATACACCACGTCCCACACACTCACTGTAATACACCACGTCCCACACACTCACTGTAATACACCACGTCTCACACACTCACTGTAATACACCACGTCCCACACACTCGCTGTAATACACCACGTCCCACACACTCGCTGTAATACACCACGTCCCACACACTCGCTGTAATACACCACGTCCCACACACTCGCTGTAATACACCACGTCCACACACTCGCTGTAATACACCACGTCCCACACACTCGCTGTAATACACCACGTCCACACGCTCGCTGTAATACACCACATCCCACACACTCGCTGTAATACACCACGTCCCACATACTCGCTGTAATACACCACGTCCCACATACTCGCTGTAATACACCACGTCCCACATACTCACTGTAATACACCACGTCCCACATACTCGCTGTAATACACCACGTCCCACATACTCGCTGTAATACACCACGTCCCACATACTCACTGTAATACACCACATCCCACACACTCGCTGTAATACACCACGTCCCACACACTCGCTGTAATACACCACGCCCCACACACTCCCTGTAATACACCACGTCCCACATACTCGCTGTAATACACCACGCCCCACACACTCGCTGTAATTCACCACATCCCACATACACGCTGTAATACACCACGTCCCACACACTCGCTGTAATACACCACACCCCACACACTCGCTGTAATACACCACACCCCACACACTCGCTGTAATACACCATGTCCACACACTCGCTGTAATACACCACATCCCACACACTCGCTGTAATACACCACGCCCCACACACTCGCTGTAATACACCATTTCCCAC
Source organism: Mustelus asterias (assembly GCF_964213995.1). Taxonomy (NCBI): domain Eukaryota; kingdom Metazoa; phylum Chordata; class Chondrichthyes; order Carcharhiniformes; family Triakidae; genus Mustelus; species Mustelus asterias. Next base: position 38,334,153 of record NC_135823.1, read on the forward strand.
ACACTCGCTGTAATACACCACGTCCCACACACTCGCTGTAATACACCACGTCCCACACACTCACTGTAATACACCGCATCCCACACACTCGCTGTAATACCCCACTTCCCACATACTCGCTGTAATACACCACATCCCACACACTCGCTGTAATACACCACGTCCCACATACTCGCTGTAATACACCACATCCCACACACTCGCTGTAATACACCACGTGTCTCCCACCTGCTGTAATACACCTCATCCCACACACTCGCTGTAATACACCACGTTCCACACTCTCACTGTAATACACCACGTCCCACACACTCGCTGTAATACACCACGTTCCACACTCTCACTGTAATACACCACGCCCCACACACTCGCTGTAATACACCACGTCCCACACACTCACTGTAATACACCACGCCCCACACACTCACTGTAATACACCACGTCCCACACACTCACTGTAATACACCACATCCCACACACTCGCTGTAATACACCACATCCCACACACTCGCTGTAATACACCACGTCCCACACTCTCACTGTAATACACCACATCCCACACACTCGCTGTAATACACCACGTTCCACACTCTCACTGTAATACACCACGTCCCACACACTCACTGTAATACACCACGTTCCACACTCTCACTGTAATACACCACGTCCCACACACTCACTGTAATACACCACGTTCCACACTCTCACTGTAATACACCACGTCCCACACACTCACTGTAATACACCACGTCCCACACACTCACTGTAATACACCACGTTCCACACTCTCACTGTAATACACCACGTTCCACACTCTCACTGTAATACACCACGTCCCACACACTCGCTGTAATACACCACGCCCCACACACTCGCTGTAATACACCACGTCCCACACACTCACTGTAATACACCACGTCCCACTCACTCACTGTAATACACCACGTCCCACACACTCACTGTAATACACCACGTCCCACTCACTCACTGTAATACACCACGTTCCACACTCTCACTGTAATACACCACGTCCCACACACTCGCTGTAATACACCACGCCCCACACACTCGCTGTAATACACCACGTCCCACACACTCGCTGTAATACACCACGTCCCACTCACTCGCTGTAATACACCACGTCCCACACACTCGCTGTAATACACCACGTCCCACACACTCGCTGTAATACACCATGTCCCACACACTCGCTGTAAAACACCACGTCCCACACACTCACTGTAATACACCATGTCTCACACACTCACTGTAATACACCACGTCCCACACACTCGCTGTAATACACCACGTCCCACACACTCGCTGTAATACTCCACGTCCCACACACTCGCTGTAATACACCACGTCCACACACTCGCTGTAATACACCACGTCCCACACACTCACTGTAATACACCACGTCACACACACTCGCTGTAATACACCACATCCCACACACTCACTGTAATACACCATCCCCCACACACTCGCTGTAATACACCGCATCCCACATACTCACTGTAATACACGCGTCCCACACACTCACTGTAATACACCACGTCCCACACACTCACTGTAATACACCGCATCCCACATACTCACTGTAATACACGCGTCCCACACACTTTCCGTAATACACCACATCCCACACACTCGCTGTAATACACCACATCCCACATACTCACTGTAATACACGCGTCCCACACACTCGCCGTAATACACCACATCCCACACACTCGCTGTAATACACCACGTCCCACACTCTCACTGTAATACACCACGTCCCACACACTCGCTGTATTACACCACGTCCCACACACTCACTGTAATACACCACGTCCCACACACTCACTGTAATACACCACGTCCCACACACTCACTGTAATACACCACATCCCACACACTCACTGTAATACACCACGTCCCACACACTCACTGTAATACACCACGTCCCACACACTCACTGTAATACACCACATCCCACACACTCACTGTAATACACCATCCCCCACACACTCGCTGTAATACACCGCATCCCACATACTCACTGTAATACATGCGTCCCACACACTCACTGTAATACACCACGTCCCACACACTCACTGTAATACACCGCATCCCACATACTCACTGTAATACACGCGTCCCACACACTTGCCATAATACACCATCCCCCACACACTCGCTGTAATACACCGCATCCCACATACTCACTGTAATACACGCGTCCCACACACTCGCCGTAATACACCACATCCCACACTCTCACTGTAATACACCACGTCCCACACACTCGCAGTATTACACCACGTCCCACACACTCACTGTAATACACCACGTCCCACACACTCACTGTAATACACCACGTCCCACACACTCACTGTAATACACCACATCCCACACACTCACTGTAATACACCATCCCCCACACACTCGCTGTAATACACCGCATCCCACATACTCACTGTAATACATGCGTCCCACACACTCGCCATAATACACCACATCCCACACACTCGCTGTAATACACCACACCCCACACACTCGCTGTAATACACCACGTCCACACACTCGCTGTAATACACCACGTCCCACACACTCGCTGTAATACACCAAGTCTCACACACTCGCTGTAATACACCACGTCCCACACACTCGCTGTAATACACCACGTTCCACACACTCGCTGTAATACACCACGTCCCACACACTCGCTGTAATACACCACGTCCCACACACTCGCTGTAATACACCACGTCCACACACTCGCTGTAATACACCACGTCCCACACACTCGCTGTAATACACCACGTCCACACACTCGCTGTAATACACCACGTCCCACATACTCGCTGTAATACACCACGCCCCACACATTCGCTGTAATTCACCACATCCCACATACACGCTGTAATACACCACTTCCCACACACTCGCTGTAATACACCACACCCCACACACTCGCTGTAATACACCACACCCCACACACTCGCTGTAATACACCACGTCCACACACTCGCTGTAATACACCACGTCCCACACACTCGCTGTAATACACCATGTCTGACACACTCGCTGTAATACACCACGTCCCACACACTCGCTGTAATACACCACGTCCCACACACTCGCTGTAATACACCACGTCCCACACACTCGCTGTAATACACCACGTCCCACACACTCGCTGTAATACACCACGTCCCACACACTCACTGTAATACACCACGTCCCACACACTCGCTGTAATACACCACGTCCCACACACTCGCTGTAATACACCACGCCCCACACACTCGCTGTAATACACCACGTCCCACACACTCGCTGTAATACACCACGCCCCACACACTCGCTGTAATACACCACGTCCCACACACTCGCTGTAATACACCACGTCCACACACTCGCTGTAATACACCACATCCCACACACTCGCTGTAATACACCGCATCCCACACACTCGCTGTAATACACCACGTCCCACACACTCGCTGTAATACACCACGTCACACACTCGCTGTAATACACCACGTCCCACACACTCGCTGTAATACACCACGCCCCACACACTCGCTGTAATACACCACGTCCCACACACTCGCTGTAATACACCACGTCCACACACTCGCTGTAATACACCACATCCCACACACTCGCTGTAATACACCACGCCCCACACACTCGCTGTAATACACCACGTCCCACACACTCGCTGTAATACACCACGTCACACACACTCACTGTAATACACCACATCCCACACACTCGCTGTTATACACCACGTCCCACACACTCGCTGTATTACACCACATCCCACACACTCGCTGTAATACACCACATCCCACACATTCGCTGTAATACACCACATCCCACACACTCGCTGTAATACACCACGTCCCACACACTCGCTGTAATACACCACGTCCCACACACTCGCTGTAATAAACCACGTCCCACAGACTCACTGTAATACACCGCATCCCACATACTCACTGTAATACATGCGTCCCACACACTCGCCGTAATACACCATCCCCCACACACTCGCTGTAATACACCGCATCCCACATACTCACTGTAATACACGCGTCCCACACACTCGCCGTAATACACCACATCCCACACACTCGCTGTAATACACCACGTCCCACACACTCACTGTAATACACCACGTCCCACACACTCACTGTAATACACCACGTCCCACACACTCACTGTAATACACCACGTCACACACACTCGCTGTAATACACCACGCCCCACACACTCGCTGTATTACACCACGTCCCACACACTCACTGTAATACACGCGTCCCACACACTCACTGTAATACACCATCCCCCACACACTCGCTGTAATACACCGCATCCCACATACTCACTGTAATACACGCGTCCCACACACTCACTGTAATACACCACGTACCACACACTCACTGTAATACACCGCATCCCACATACTCACTGTAATACACGCGTCCCACACACTTGCCGTAATACACCATCCCCCACACACTCGCTGTAATACACCGCATCCCACATACTCACTGTAATACACGCGTCCCACACACTCGCCGTAATACACCACATCCCACACACTCGCTGTAATACACCACGCCCCACACACTCGCTGTAATACACCACGCCCCACACACTCGCTGTAATACACCACACCCCACACACTCGCTGTAATACACCACACCCCACACACTCGCTGTAATACACCACGTCCACACACTCGCTGTAATACACCACGTCCCACACACTCGCTGTAATACACCATGTCTCACACACTCGCTGTAATACACCACGTCCCACACACTCGCTGTAATACACCACGTCCCACACACTCGCTGTAATACACCACGTCCCACACACTCGCTGTATTACACCACATCCCACACACTCGCTGTATTACACCACATCCCACACACTCGCTGTAATACACCACATCCCACACACTCGCTGTAATACACCACGCCCCACACACTCGCTGTAATACACCACGCCCCACACACTCGCTGTAATACACCACGTCCCACACACTCGCTGTAATACACCACGCCCCACACACTCGCTGTAATACACCACGTCCCACACACTCGCTGTAATACACCACGTCCACACACTCGCTGTAATACACCACATCCCACACACTCGCTGTAATACACCGCATCCCACACACTCGCTGCAATACACCACGTCCCACACACTCGCTGTAATACACCACGTCACACACTCGCTGTAATACACCACGTCCCACACACTCGCTGTAATACACCACGCCCCACACACTCGCTGTAATACACCACGTCCCACACACTCGCTGTAATACACCACGTCCACACACTCGCTGTAATACACCACATCCCACACACTCGCTGTAATACACCACGCCCCACACACTCGCTGTAATACACCACGTCCCACACACTCGCTGTAATACACCACGTCACACACACTCGCTGTAATACACCACATCCCACACACTCGCTGTAATACACCACGTCCCACACACTCACTGTAATACACCACATCCCACACACTCACTGTAATACACCACGTCCCACACACTCGCTGTAATACACCACGCCCCACACACTCGCTGTAATACACCACGTCCCACACACTCGGTGTAATACACCACGTCCCACACACTCACTGTAATACACCACATCCCACACACTCGCTGTTATACACCACGTCCCACACACTCGCTGTAATACACCATGTCCCACACACTCGCTGTTATACACCACGTCCCACACACTCGCTGTTATACACCACGTCCCACACACTCGCTGTAATACACCACGTCCCACACACTCACTGTAATACACCATCCTCCACACACTCGCTGTAATACACCAGGCCCCACACACTCGCTGTAATACACCACGTCCCACACACTCGCTGTAATACACCATGTCTCACACACTCACTGTAATACACCACGTCCCACACACTCGCTGTAATACACCACGTCCCACACACTCACTGTAATACACGCGTCCCACACACTCGCCGTAATACACCATCCCCCACACACTCGCCGTAATACACCATCCCCCACACACTCGCCGTAATACACCATCCCCCACACACTCGATGTCATACACCACGTCCCACACACTCACTGTAATACACCACGTCCCACACACTCGCTGTAATACACCACGTCCCACACACTCGCCGTAATACACCACGTCCCACACACTCACTGTAATACACCATCCTCCACACACTCGCTGTAATACACCACGCCCCACACACTCGCCGTAATACACCACGTCCCACACACTCGCTGTAATACACCATGTCTCACACACTCACTGTAATACACCACGTCCCACACACTCGCTGTAATACACCACGTCCCACACACTCGCTGTAATACACCACGTCCCACACACTCGCCGTAATACACCACGTCCCACACACTCGCTGTAATACACCATGTCTCACACACTCACTGTAATACACCACGTCCCACACACTCGCTGTAATACACCACGTCCCACACACTCGCTGTAATACACCACGTCCCACACACTCACTGTAATACACCACGTCCCACACACTCGCTGTAATACACCACGTCCCACACACTCACTGTAATACACCACGTCCCACACACTCGCTGTAATACACCACGTCCACACACTCACTGTAATACACCACGTCCCACACACTCACTGTAATACACCACGTCCCACACACTCACTGTAATACACCACGTCTCACACACTCACTGTAATACACCACGTCCCACACACTCGCTGTAATACACCACGTCCCACACACTCGCTGTAATACACCACGTCCCACACACTCGCTGTAATACACCACGTCCCACACACTCGCTGTAATACACCACGTCCACACACTCGCTGTAATACACCACGTCCCACACACTCGCTGTAATACACCACGTCCACACGCTCGCTGTAATACACCACATCCCACACACTCGCTGTAATAAACCACGTCCCACATACTCGCTGTAATACACCACGTCCCACATACTCGCTGTAATACACCACGTCCCACATACTCACTGTAATACACCACGTCCCACATACTCGCTGTAATACACCACGTCCCACATACTCGCTGTAATACACCACGTCCCACATACTCACTGTAATACACCACGTCCCACACACTCGCTGTAATACACCACGTCCCACATACTCGCTGTAATACACCACGCCCCACACACTCGCTGTAATTCACCACATCCCACATACACGCTGTAATACACCACGTCCCACACACTCGCTGTAATACACCACACCCCACACACTCGCTGTAATACACCACACCCCACACACTCGCTGTAATACACCATGTCCACACACTCGCTGTAATACACCACATCCCACACACTCGCTGTAATACACCACGCCCCACACACTCGCTGTAATACACCATTTCCCACACACTCGCTGTAATACACCACGTCCCACACACTCGCTGTAATACACCACGTCCCACACACTCACTGTAATACACCGCATCCCACACACTCGCTGTAATACCCCACTTCCCACATACTCGCTGTAATACACCACATCCCACACACTCGCTGTAATACACCACGTCCCACATACTCGCTGTAATACACCACATCCCACACACTCGCTGTAATACACCACGTGTCTCCCACCTGCTGTAATACACCTCATCCCACACACTCGCTGTAATACACCACGTTCCACACTCTCACTGTAATACACCACGTCCCACACACTCGCTGTAATACACCACGTTCCACACTCTCACTGTAATACACCACGTCCCACACACTCGCTGTAATACACCACATCCCACACACTCGCTGTAATACACCACGCCCCACACACTCGCTGTAATACACCACGTCCCACACACTCACTGTAATACACCACGTCCCACACACTCACTGTAATACACCACGTCCCACACACTCACTGTAATACACCACATCCCACACACTCGCTGTAATACACCACATCCCACACACTCGCTGTAATACACCACGTCCCACACTCTCACTGTAATACACCACATCCCACACACTCGCTGTAATACACCACGTTCCACACTCTCACTGTAATACACCACGTCCCACACACTCACTGTAATACACCACGTTCCACACTCTCACTGTAATACACCACGTCCCACACACTCACTGTAATACACCACGTTCCACACTCTCACTGTAATACACCACGTCCCACACACTCACTGTAATACACCACGTCCCACACACTCACTGTAATACACCACGTTCCACACTCTCACTGTAATACACCACGTTCCACACTCTCACTGTAATACACCACGTCCCACACACTCGCTGTAATACACCACGCCCCACACACTCGCTGTAATACACCACGTCCCACACACTCACTGTAATACACCACGTCCCACTCACTCGCTGTAATACACCATGTCCCACACACTCGCTGTAAAACACCACGTCCCACACACTCACTGTAATACACCATGTCTCACACACTCACTGTAATACACCACGTCCCACACACTCGCTGTAATACACCACGTCCCACACACTCGCTGTAATACTCCACGTCCCACACACTCGCTGTAATACACCACGTCCACACACTCGCTGTAATACACCACGTCCCACACACTCGCTGTAATACACCACGTCCACACACTCGCTGTAATACACCACATCCCACACACTCGCTGTAATACACCACGTCCCACACACTCGCTGTAATACACCACATCCCACATACTCGCTGTAATACACCACGTCCCACATACTCGCTGTAATACACCACGTCCCACATACTCACTGTAATACACCACGTCCCACATACTCGCTGTAATACACCACGTCCCACATACTCGCTGTAATACACCACGTCCCACATACTCACTGTAATACACCACGTCCCACACACTCGCTGTAATACACCACGTCCCACATACTCGCTGTAATACACCACGCCCCACACACTCGCTGTAATTCACCACATCCCACATACACGCTGTAATACACCACGTCCCACACACTCGCTGTAATACACCACACCCCACACACTCGCTGTAATACACCACACCCCACACACTCGCTGTAATACACCATGTCCACACACTCGCTGTAATACACCACATCCCACACACTCGCTGTAATACACCACGCCCCACACACTCGCTGTAATACACCACGTCCCACACACTCGCTGTAATACACCACGTCCCACACACTCGCTGTAATACACCACGTCCCACACACTCACTGTAATACACCGCATCCCACACACTCGCTGTAATACACCACGTCCCACATACTCACTGTAATACACCACATCCCACACACTCGCTGTAATACACCACGTCCCACACACTCACTGTAATACACCACGCCCCACACACTCGCTGTAATACACCACATCCCACACACTCGCTGTAATACACCACATCCCACACACTCGCTGTAATACACCACGTGTCTCCCACCTGCTGTAATACACCTCATCCCACACACTCGCTGTAATACACCACGTTCCACACTCTCACTGTAATACACCACGTCCCACACACTCGCTGTAATACACCACGTTCCACACTCTCACTGTAATACACCACGTCCCACACACTCGCTGTAATACACCACATCCCACACACTCGCTGTAATACACCACGCCCCACACACTCGCTGTAATACACCACGTCCCACACACTCGCTGTAATACACCACGTCCCACACACTCACTGTAATACACCACGTCCCACACACTCACTGTAATGCACCACGTCCCACACACTCGCTGTAATACACCACGTCCCACACACTCACTGTAATACACCACGTCCCACACACTCGTCGTAATACACCACACCCCACACACTCGCTGTAATACACCACATCCCACACACTCGCCGTAATACACCACATCCCACACACTCGCTGTAATACACCACATCCCACACACTCGCTGTAATACACCACATCCCACACACTCGCCGTAATACACCACATCCCACACACTCGCTGTAATACACCACGTCCCACACTCTCACTGTAATACACCACATCCCACACACTCACTGTAATACACCACATCCCACACACTCGCTGTAATACACCACGTTCCACACTCTCACTGTAATACACCACGTCCCACACACTCACTGTAATACACCACGTTCCACACTCTCACTGTAATACACCACGTCCCACACACTCACTGTAATACACCACGTTCCACACTCTCACTGTAATACACCACGTTCCACACTCTCACTGTAATACACCACGTCCCACACACTCACTGTAATACACCACGTCCCACACACTCACTGTAATACACCACGTTCCACACTCTCACTGTAATACACCACGTTCCACACTCTCACTGTAATACACCACGTCCCACACAGTCGCTGTAATACACCACGCCCCACACACTCGCTGTAATACACCACGTCCCACACACTCACTGTAATACACCACGTCCCACTCACTCACTGTAATACACCACGTCCCACACACTCGCTGTAATACACCACGTCCCACACACTCACTGTAATACACCACGTCCCACACACTCGCTGTAAAACACCACGTCCCACACACTCGCTGTAATACACCATGTCTGACGCACATGCTGTAATACACCATATTTGACACACCCATTGTAATTAATATTCTCTGTCCGATACACTCATGTAATATTTCCTGTCTGCACTTGCTGATGCACCAGGTTTGTTCCAGAAAGTTGGGGAGATGCTCTCCCGCTTCTCTGTACAAATTGAATTTTGATAGAACCATTCATAGCAAACAGGGGGCAAACCATTAAAATGGAATGATGTACTTTGTCCCCTCTTCCACAGTAATGCACCTCCTTGACAAAAACTCCTTGATTAATAAACGTTCATAACTGATCTGGGTCTGTTGACAGTAGGAACAGCATTCTCAATATACCTTTAGATAAAATCAAATATCTGTTCAAGGCACCCATGTCGAATAACTAAAGGCCATTAAAATTAATGATGCTGATTATTAACAGCGAATGGTACACGGGCAGTGTGACTTAATGGCCAAGGGCAAGGATCAGACAGTGATCAATGTTTATGTAGAGGAAGCCTGGGTGCCCAAACACTAACCAGGTAGCTTGTAACACATTACAAGGGCCGAATCATGCTTCACCTAACAATCATTAAATGCATCATTAAACTCCTTAATCAGTGTTTAAAGGAGCTGTCCCCAGTCTAGACTTGTTAGAAATAGACTTGAAGACATTTGATTTGGAGTTTAGTAAGTAATGTAAAGATCTCCTAGCTGCGGCTCTGTTGATGGATCTCTTACCCATGTTGGAAAGTTTGAGCTGTGTATTGATGTTTGAGTTCCAATCTACGGTGAAGTTGTTGTACTGCTGTGAAGATATGCTGCACTTTGCAGGGTGGTGTTAAAATCCAGAGGCTCACTTTACCTTTTTCTATTGGATGGAGAGCAGATAGGTACCCATCTCTCCAACAACACTCCTTCAAATAACACCAACAAAATAGCTGAACTACAGATATACATTAGTTCATTCTGGGGAACATTTGTAAGTGACTATGCTGATTCTTCCCCTTTCTGGATTATGATTCTTAATCTGAAAGATTTTTTTCATTTTTCATAGGTTGTGGGTGTTTGTTTATTGTCCATCATTAATTGCCCTTGAGAAGGTGATAGTGGGCTACCTTCTTGAACCATTTCGGGCCATGTGTTGTAGGTACACCCATGGTGCTGTTAGGGAGAGAGTTCCAGAAGTTAGGTGATCTAGCTGTTTGAAACACAAAGTGTGCAGATTAGTCCTGTTAGGAAATCTTTCCATTGGTTGGAGTTATATGTAGCACAAAGGAAGATGGTTATGGTGTGAGAGGTTAATCATCTCAGCTCCAGGACATCACCATCGGAGTTCCTCAGGGTAATCTCCTAGGCCCAACCATCTTTAGGTCCTTCATTAATGACCTTCCTTCCATCACGTGGTCAAAAGCAGGGATGTTCGCTGATGATTACATAATATTCAGCACCATTATGGGCAGCACGGTACCACAGTGGTTAGCACTGCTGCTTCACAGCTCCAGGGACCTGGGTTCGATTCCCGGCTTGGGTCACTGTCTGTGTGGAGTTTGCACATTCTCCTCGTGTCTGTGTGGGTTTTCTCCGGGTGCTCCGGTTTCCTCCCACAGTCCAAAGATGTGCGTGTTAGGTTGATTGGCTATGCTAAAATTGCCCCTTAGTGTCCTGAGATGCGTAGGTTAGAGGGATTAGTGGGTAAATATGTAGGGATATGGGGTAGGGCCTGGTTGGGATTGTGGTCGGTGCAAACCCGATGGGCCAAATGGCCTCTTTCTGCACTGTAGAGTTTCTATGATATTCTATGACCATTCATGACTCCTCAGATACTGAAATAGTCCATGTACAGATGCAACAAGACCTAACCAATATCCAGGCCTGGGCTGACAAGTGGCAAGTAACATTTGTGCCACACAAGTGCCTGGTAATGACCATCTCCAGCAAAAGAAGATCTAACCATCTTCTTGACATTCAATGGCATTACCATTGCTGAATCCCCCACTGTCAACATCCGGGGGATACCATTGACCAGAAACGCAACTGGGCTAGCCTTATAAATAGTATAAACAGAGAGCAGGCCAGAGGCAATAATTCCTTTGGTAGGTAACACATCTCCTGACTCCCCAAAGCCTGTCCACCGTCTTCAAGGCACAAGTCAGGAGTGCGATGGAATACTCCCCCCTTGCCTGGATGGGTGCAGCTCCAACAACACTCAAGCAGCCCACTTGATTGGCACCACATCCACAAACCATTCCTCTACCACCGAAGCTCAGTAGCAGCGGTGTGTACGATCTACAAGAAGCACAACAAGATCTCACTAAGGCCCCTGAAACAAGATCTCACTAAGGCCCCTTCCAAACCCATGACAGCGACCAGCTAGGAGGTCAAGGGCAGTAGACACAGAGGAACCTCACCACCTGGAAATTCCCTTCCAAGCCACATACCTTCTTAACTTGGAAATATATCGTCATTCCTTTACTTTAATAGGTCAAAATCCCAGAACTCCCTCCCTAACAGCACTGTAGATGTACCTCAACCTCATGGACTGCAGCAGTTCAAGAAGACGATGACACCCACACCACAAGAATGAGTTGAAAAGAACACAGCAAGGCCCGACAAACAATAACTGATCAGATCATCTATTTTTATGATGTTACTTGAGGGGTAAATACTGAAGGGAATTTACCCTGTCTTTCTTTAAAATAGTGACATAGGATCGTTTACATCCACCTGAGCTGATGTACCTCAGTTTAATATATAATCCGCAGGACAGCACAATTTATAGTACGGAACTCCCTCTTGATTGCATTGGGAGTGTCAACCCAGATTGAACCTGCCCTCTCATGCAGAAACTTCCCCGCTTGCACGAGCTGTTCTTAAAGTTTTCTGTGTCACTCTTCAATAAGATTTCCTTCGGATTTGGGGGGCTTAATTTTTCACAACAGCCTTGACGCAAAAATACCTGTTGCCTCCTTCAGCAAGAGGCAAGTGATTGTGAGAATCAGGATGTCATTGCAAGAAACAATGGTGTTATAGTCACACACAAACTGCCAGGTGTGGAGTGGAAAATGTGAACTCACAACTCATTCAGGGTGGAAAAGCAGAGAGCGTTTTCATTCAGCCATTTCTGATGTGAAGATTGGAATTAGTGACTAATCATTCTCAGCTGTCTGGAAAGGTGGCTGGCTTATTGTAAATAGCCCTAAATATTTCATTACTGTTTATCTGTTCTGCATTTGCAGGAAATTATAGGATGCATTTGACTGCACATTGTTCCTGTGTTTAGCTATTTATGCAAACATGATGGACTCCGACATCAGCCCTGGACAGGCCTTTCAACCATTGTAAGATAATTGGAATTTATATCCAGTTTCAGCAATAACTATTCATTTACCCATGCATTGAAATGGAAGATAATTGGCACTTGTCCCCAAGTACAGCAATGGAAAGTAATTGACAGTCATATCCATCTATAGAAATGTGAAATGGTTGTATGCAGCAAAACCTGGACAATATTTGGGCTAAGGCTGATAAATGGTAAGTAACATTATGTAACACAAGTGTAAGGCAATGACTATCTCCAGCAAGAGAGAGTTTAATCCTCTGCAGTCACCATTGACAAGAAAGTTAACAAGACCAGCCACTTAAATACTGTGATGACAAGAGCAGGTGAGAGGGGGTACTTTCTTAATTTATTTTTTGGATGTGACCATCACTGGCAAGGCTAGCATTTATTGCCAATCCCTAATTGCCCTTGAGAAGGTGGTGGGTGAACTGTCTACTTGAACCACCATGTGGAGATCATTTGGCCCATCACATCTGCACGGGCTCTCCAAAAGAACAATTTACCGAATGGCACTCCCTGGCCTTCTCCACATCACCCTGCACATTCTTCAGACATTAATCTAATTCCTTCTTAACTGCCTCAATTGAACCTGCCTCCACCACGCCCTCAGGCAGTGCATTCCAGATCCTAACCACTCGCTGCGTGGAAAGGATTTTACCCATATCTCCATTGCTTCTTTTGCCAATCACTTCAAATCTGTGTCCTCTAATTCTCAATCCTTCCACCAATAGGAACAATTGTTCGTATCTACTCTGTCCAGACCCCCTCACAATTTTGTATACCTCGATCAAATCTCCTCTCAGCCTTCTCCTCTTCAAGGAAAACAATCCTAATTTCTCCAACCCATCTGTGTGACTCTTCATCCCTGGAAACATTCTCGTGAATCTTTTCTACACACTCTCTAATTCTTCACATCCTTCCTCAGTTGTGGTGCCCAGAACTGGCACAATACTCCAGTGGGGCTTAATTGGTGTTGTATATAATTTCAACTTCCTTGCTTTTATACACTGCGGGGCAAAATTTACCGTCCTGCCCGCCATAGGAATTGGAGCGGGTGAGGGGTGGACCATGGGAAGGTCCATTGACCTCAGGTGGGATTTTCCGGTTTCAGGGCGAGTGAGGCTGGAAAATCCCGCCCTATGGCTCTATAAATAACATCTAGAATGTTGTAGGATTTATTATCTGCTCTCTCAAACTGCCCTTCAACCTTCAACAACTTAAATGCATTTACACATACCCAGGTCCCTCTGCTCCTATATCTTCCTTTAGAATTGTATCCTTTATTTTCTTTTGTCTCTGTGTTCTTCCTTCCAAAATGAATCACTTCACACTTCTCTGTATTAAATTTTATCTGCTACTTGGCCTATTCCACCAACCTTTCGAAGTTCGACACTATCCTCTTCATCATTCACAAAGCTACCAGGTTTTGTATCATTCATAAATTCTGATCATTAGAATGATGCAAGATGACACTCTGGGTCTTAGGGAGCTCGAAGCTTGTTGAAACACAGCAGTGATTCAGAGCTGTGGCAAACCTCACTCTGTTTACCAGAAGAACAAACTGTATTTGTGATTGAAAGAATGTGATAACAAGTTCACAGTCCTCTGTGAGGCTGAAGAAAGGAGGAAGTCCAGCAGTTGATTGCCAGTTTGTACTGAGCTCACTGACCACAGCCAGACTCGTACCTAATGCCTTGGCATCTCATGCCTTTTCTTAGAATCTTAGAAACCCTACAGCACAGAGAAAGGCCATTCAGCCCATCGAGTCTGCACCGACCACAATCCCACCCAGACCCTACCCCCATATCCCTACATATTTACCCACTAATCCCTCTAACCTACGCATCCCAGGACACTAAGGGCAATTTTAGCATGGCCAATCAACCTAACCCGCACATCTTTGGACTGTGGGAGGAAACCGGAGCACCAGGAGGAAACCCACGCAGACATGAAGAGAATGTGCAAACTCCACACAGACAGTGACCCAAGCCGGGAATCGAATCCAGGTCCCTGGAGCTGTGAAGCAGCAGTGCTAACCACTGTGCTACCGTGCCGCCCAATAAATTTCATTACTATTGAATGCTTTCTGGTGCTACTAAAACTCCAGCTGTGTCGTTTGCATTCATGGTTGTACATGGAGATGTCATGAAGTCCCCTCCTCCTATAGTCCACCACCGTGCTTGACTGGGTGTTGTTGGGAGAGAGAGATCTGCGCTCTGATTGTTTGATTGCTTGGCTCCGTCTACACCCTGCTGTTGTTAGTACTGAATTTCAATTAGCCACCTAGCTAGCTTCAATAGGTCCTCATTGT
The DNA here is from genome assembly GCF_964213995.1 of Mustelus asterias. Lineage (NCBI taxonomy): Eukaryota > Metazoa > Chordata > Chondrichthyes > Carcharhiniformes > Triakidae > Mustelus > Mustelus asterias. The sequence continues at coordinate 38,350,407 of NC_135823.1, forward strand.
AAAGTGCAGCTGGTACTGCTCCTGATACACCCTTTGATACATCACATTGAATCAGGATTGGTTCTTTTGGCCTGATGGAGTTGGAGGAGGGATATATTAGGCTATGGGGTTATGGATTTTGGTGGTATATAATTCTGCTGCTGGTGTTGGTTCATAGAGTCCAATGGATGCCCAATTATTGGTTGCTTGCTTTGTCCTTTGTTGCACACAACACGGTGGTGCTATATTGTACAAAGAGGGTGTCCCCATCATGAAGACATATGTTTATCTTCACAAAGACTGTGCTTTGGTCACCTCTGCCAATGTAATTGTGGACAGACATGTTTGCGACAGGAAGACTCATGGTTTGAGAGTGTTAGAATGAAGGCAAATATAGTAATTCAGCCAAACACCAGTTTCCTGTCCCTTACCCTTTATAGTGCACCAAAGAAAAAGGCTGTTCCCGGGCTAACAGTCAGGTAGTCTTCACCTCGGGACCTACAACCCCGGCCTGGTTAAAGTTACAGCCATAAAAACCCCTACTGGTTGCTTCCCAATGGGCGAGACTCCACTTGCTCAATAAGGCAGCTCGGACTCCATGAATCCCATGGGTAGGTTTATTGATGATCCCCCTGAGTCTCCATGGTCATCATAATATCCCTCCCCCATTAGGTCTGTGTCTCTCCTAGCACTCACACTGTGAGGAGGTCTTACTGTTGCTTGGCATTCGGGCAGAGGTCTGTTGAAGGGGGGGCCGAGTCAGACAGTGTAAACTGAACAGGGGACCTTCTTTTTCGAAGGGAGCATTGCAGAGTTACTGAAATAGGTTTCTTCTCAGGTTCCACTTCAGCCCGGAGTTCCACTTCTTCAGCCTCCATCTCTTAGTCCATACCTTTGCTATCCGGAGGGGCCAATGTAGAGTCGGCTTCAAGCTGAGGACTGGCATTGGCAGTGGCAATCTCCATGGCCCATGACTGGGCAGTTCAGGCAAGGACTCCCTGGCCATGAGGTGGTCTAAGTGTCTCTTTAGCGTTTGATGCTGAACTTTGACTTTGTAAGATACTAGTCTTGTTTTCTCCATAATGGTCCCAGAAACCCATCTGAGACCATTCCCAAAGTTCCTTCCATGAACCAGATCACCCATTACAAAAGTTCTTTCTGTCCTGGTGGAATCAAAGTTTCTTATTTGGTTTTCCTGTTGGGACTGCACTTTCCCTGCTAAATTTAGGCTCAATCTGGTATGAAACCATCTGTTGCTGGAGCCACAGCTGTTGTTGTGTGCGGTGTGGTCCTGTAATCAAACAAAAATCGTGCCAGTTTAGTGTCTATGGATACCACCGGTTGTTTCTTCACACTATTTTTGAAGGTTTGAACAGTCCATTCCACCAGTCCATTTGGTGATGGGTGATAAGGCGCAGTCTGGACGTATCGGATACCATTGGAGAACATGAAGTACTGGAAATCACGACAAGTAAAGGCCCTGCCTTTATCGGAAACAAGGACTTCTGGTATCCCATGTGAGCTGAAGCTTTGCCGTAATTTCTTGATCGTAGCCTGAGTAGTCGTGGAGCTCATGTGGTGCACGAAGGTTTGTAGTTGGTAATTATAAAAAACGTTCAACTGTAAATGGAACTTCTTCACACCAAATATGACCACCCCCACCAACCCTTCTCAATTTGAGAACATCATCGTTCTGCATCCAAAAGGGTACTGGAGGGAAACGTGATGGGCTTCTCTGTCCCGCCTTCCCAGCGATGCCACAGCACTGCACCAACCCCATATGGGGAAGTGTCACAGATTAAAATAAGTTCTTTACAGGGTCGAAATGGACCAGTAATTTGGATGACAATTATTGACGTTTGACCTCAAAAAAGGCTTCTGCCTGCAGCGCTTCCCAAGACTATCTGTGGTATTTTTGTAGTGGGGCGTGCAAGGAGACCAGCATGGAAGCCAAATTCGAGATAGATTTTCCATAATAGTTGACTAACCCCGGGAAGGATTATAAACTCCATGGTGATCCTTGAGCTCGGTGCTTCCTTGATAACCTTTACTTTATCCTCTACTGCATGAAGCCCCTTGCCATTTACTCGGTAGCCTAAATATGTTACTTTGGCCGCTTGGAAGGCGCATTTCCCCCGCTTCAAGCGAACTCCTGCTCTGGAAAATCTCTACAAGAGATTTTCTCTTGGAAAGGTGGTTCCTGTTCTGACGCCCTCATGACCAAAATATAATCTAAGTATATTGCTACCTTGGGTAGCCCTTGAAGGATATTCTCTATAATGCTTCGGAAGATGGCCAACATTGATGAGACGCTGAAAGGCAAATGGGTAGAGTCCTTTTGAGTTGATTGGCACATATTTCTGGAAGGACTTGTCCAATTCAAGCTGCAGATAGACGTGGCTCATGTCCAACTTGGAGAACGTCTTGCCACCTATTAACTTGCCTTAAATCTTATATTAAATCTTCGATCCAGGACATTGAGTACCTGTCAAGTTTGGAGACATGACTGACCATCAGTTTATAGTCCCCATGAAGGCAAACCAATTTGTCAGACTTATGAACAGGGACTACGGTGCAGCCCATTCAGCAAATTGCACCGGCTTTATACCCAAACCTTCAAGGTGCCCTTGTTCACTTTCCACCTTCTTCAGCATGAAGCTTTGACTTGCCTGGCTCTGAAGTACCTAGGTGTAACGTTAGGGTCAATGTAGATCTTGGCCTTGGCTCCTTCTATTTCCCTAGGTTCTTCTGAAAAACTCCAGAGTATCTACTAATAATTTTGTAGAGTCCCCCCACTCCTAGCCTGAAGATCTCCAAGCAGTTGAGCTTAATCTTCTGCAGCCTATCTCTCCCCATAGGGCTTGGTCTGTGCACCCGTACAACAATGAGATGAGCTGATTATCTATGAGTCACTGGGGAGACTGTGGTTCCTTTTATTTGTAAAGATTCCCCCGTGTAAGTGGCTAGCCTGGTCTTCATATCTTCCAACCTCAGGACTTGGATGCCCGATTAGAAATGTTTATAGGTCTGTTCTCTGGTAACAGAGACTGAGGCTCTCGCGTCCACCTCCACCTTCCAGGTATTTACGAGAAATCCCACCATTCTGAAGGCATCTTCTGTTGTTATAATACAATTCAGTTGTAGTGTTCCTGTCTCTGGAAGAGGGGATACCTGACTGGTACACTCAGGTACCAGCCTCAGCTTTCTTCCTAGGCAGCACACTTTTTGCCTGTTCCTGAAGCATCGCTATGGCTATGTCCTTTGGTAATGCTTGCAGTAATCCATAAATTGGCAACTATAGTTCTCTGGAGTATGTACTTTAATACTCTTGGAGTAGACACTGCCATTCCTTGACTGGTGGTGACATTAGGGTTCCTTTATTGAATGAGGCTCTTTAATACCTGATTGACACAAGCACGCTCCATTAAGGTCTGATTGCATGAGGTTCCTCCCCCTGGTTGGAAGACATTGTTGCCTGATGTCCCTTGTAGCTTCTGAGCCTCTTTCACTGCATTCTCAAGTGACAAGGCTATCTCAACGGTATTTTTTAAGTCCAAATTGGCTTCTGCCAACAGCTTCTTTAAGATGGTTAGGTCATTTATGCCACATACCAATCTGTCCTGCCACATTTCATTAAGAGGCGGTCTAATTTCACCATGTTCAGCTAGTTTCCGCAGCCTAGCCAAAAACTCAGTGACAGGTTCCCCAGCCATGGTGAAGCGATTTCTTTGAACAGTTACCAGGGGCTTCGGGTCATAGTGGTTTTTTTTTAACCAGGTCTCCCAACTCATTAAAAGTTTTTGAGTCAGAGCAGATAGATCAGACTTCTTCTCATACTGAAATTTGGGGCCCCAAACACTGTTAGCAATATCACTTTTTGCTTTTTATCTCCTTCAATGTTGTTAGCAATGAAGAAGTAATGCATGTGCTCAGTGTATTGGGTGCAGTCTGCCCCACTGATGTCATAGGTCTCAGGTTTCCCGCAAAGAGACATAATGGCTTTTTCTTAACGGAGAAATTCTTGATGTCCAGAGATTCTCCCGAAGGAAAGACGGAGGAAAAAATATTTTTCTCCTCATCGCCAATGTAGTAATTCAGCAAAATGCCAGTTTCCCATCACCAACACACTTTATTGTGCATCAAAGGAAAGGCCATAGCCATGGCTTATAGTCAGGCAGTCTTCACCTCGGGACCCACAACTCAGGTCCGGGTAACGTTCCAGGCTTAAAAATCCCTGCTGACTGCTTCACATTGGGCGAGCCTCCACGGGGAGGTCTATTGATAATACCCACTTAGTCTCCCTGGTCGTCATGACTGCAAAGTTCACTTTGCTACCTTGTTAATAAAATGCTCCACTACTGCTTTATTCTAATCATGATGTTGAGATGCCAGCATTGGACTGGGGTAAACACAGTAAGAAGTCTTACAACACCAGGTTAAAGTCCAACAGGTTTATTTGAGAGCAAAAGCCACTAGCTTTCGGAGCGCTGCTCCTTTGTCAGGTAAGTGGGAGTTCACAAACAGGGCATATAAAGACACAAACTCAATTTACAAAATAATGGTTGGAATGCGAGTCTTTACAGGTAATCAAGTCTTAAAGGTACAGACAATGTGAGTGGAGAAAGGGTTAAGCACAGGTTAAAGAGATGTGTACTGTCTCCAGCCAGGACAGTTAGTGAGATTTTGCAAGCCCAGGCAAGTCATGGGAGTTACAGATAGTTTGACATGAACCCAAGATCCCAGTTGAGCCCGTCCTCATGTGTGCGGAACTTGGCTATCATGTGACACCACACAAACCTGCCAGCAACCCTGAACATCAACACAGAACCCATCATCTCACGTGAGAACACCATCCACCAGGTACACGGTACATACTCTTGTAACTCGGCCAATGTTGTCTACCTGATACGCTGCAGGAAAGGATGCCCTGAGGCATGGTACATTGGGGAGACCATGCAGACACTACAACAACGGATGAATGAACACCGCTCGATAATCACCAGGCAAGAGTGTGCTCTTCCTGTTGGGGAACACTTCAACGGTCATGGGCATTCGGCCTCTGATTTTCGTGTAAGCGTTCTCCAAGGCGGCCTTCACGACACATGACAACGCAGAGTTGCTGAGCAGAGACTAATAGCCAAGTTTTGCACACATGAGGGCGGCCTCAACCGGGATCTTGGGTTCATGTCACACTATCTGTAACCCCCATGACTTAACTGGGCTTGCAAAATCTCACTAACTGTCCCAGCTGGAGACAATGCACATCTCTTTAATCTGTGCTTAACCCTCTCTCCACTCACATTGTCTGTACCTTTAAGACTTGATTACCTGTAAAGACTCGCATTCCAACCATTATTTTGTAAATTGAGTTAGTGTCTTTATATGCCCTGTTTGTGAACAGAACTCCCACTTACCTGACGAAGGAGCAGCGCTCCGAAAGCTAGTGGCTTTTGCTACCAAATAAACCTGTTGGACTTTAACCTGGTGTTGTGAGACTTCTTACCTTATTCTAATCAAACAGCAACAACATTGCAGCCTGACACTGAGCTTTCACAAGACTCCTGGACTTGTACAGATGGTGAATTTAATAGCTGAATGCTTATGAATCTGGTTTTTTTTTCTGTTTAAGGTTCCCTTATTGCACCTCCTACACAAAATATCCACTCCAGAAGATAGTTATTGAGTGGAGACTTATGGTGCTCATATCCTTACCTATTGGTAATCTTGGTTAAAATACTCACTCTCTGCCTGATAGGAGATGCTGTGGACCTGGAGTCCACTCCCTCATCACTGAAATAAACCTACTCTAAATTCAAAATTATCACAACTCCCCATCATAAGTGAGTGAAATTGCCAGTAAAACTTGACACTGCGGAAAATTCCTCCAATATCCATAATCTCATTGAATGGCAGAGCAGACTCAATGGGCCAAATGGCTGCTCTTCCATCTTATGGTCTTATGTCCCTCAAAACCATCCAATTCCTTTCCCCAAACTTCTCATTCAGTAGAACTTTAGTTCTTCAGTTGAAAGAATGAGGACAGCAGGATATGTTGTAAATCAATGCAATCAGCTTTTCAAACATCAGGAACTATTAAGGAATGTGACCATTTACAGAGTTATTGTTGCTGAGGTCAGAGTTGCTAATTCAATTTAATGAGGAGGAGGAAATCGAACTTCAGTGTTGGAGGAAATATACATTTCCTGAGCATTTAAATGAAATATCAATTGCATTTTAATTTATTTTAAAATGTTGATCTTGGACTAATCCCATCCCATGAGATCTTTTTAGAATCCAAACTCGGGTCATCCTAACGATTTCCTGCCAACCAATCCACTGGCTGTTGTTCTGCCAATCAATTCATTGCAAGATTTTTTGAGTCAATTGATTCATTGGGTGATTTCCAGCCAATCAAAGTCTAGTTTGCAGCAATGGGAAATGAGGTTATTTTGTGATCTGAGGTTAATTTAGTGAGCAGGAATCTTTTTCCTGGTGGCTTTTGCAAATCACGTCAGCACAGACCTGCACTTGTCAGGGGGTTTAAACTTGTTTAGCAGCAGTGAATGTAAAGTAGGCTTACTTTATTACAACATTGCCCTCTTTTGTATCATTCACAGTTTGTACTAAAGATCCAGCAGGACAGAGCAGGAGATACACACAGAAAGAGGGGCTCGGCATCTAGTCTGGCGATCCATAATGAATTGTAGAATGTTTCTATCCACTTCCTTCCAACATTTACAATATATATATTCCTAAGTCCACATTTATAATGGGATCTTCCTGTGTAAAGGTATCATGCTGTCATTACTCTTATCCCCATCCTCTGTGTGCAGTAAGCTTGGAGAATGACCACTTGTTAATCAGGAGCAGCAATCTAATCACCCAAAGAAATACAACCTTTATTTATTCATTCGCAAAATGTGGGCATCACTAGCAAGGTCAACATTCATAGTCTGTCTTTAATTGTCACTGGGATGGTGAGCCACCTTCTTGAAAGCAACTGAGACGCCTGCTCAGCTACTTCAGAGGGAAGTTAAAAGTCCACCCCATTGGCAAGGGACTGGAGTCACATAAAGGCCTGATCAAGTAAAGATGGCTGATCTCCTCCCCGTAAGGTTATTTGTGAACCGGATGGGTTTTTATGACAATCTGGTATTTTTATCATTATTGACACCAGCTTTTGATTTCAATCTCATATAATTAACTAAATTTAAATTTCCCAGCTGTTGCGGCACTATTTCGATTCATATCAACCGGATCAACAGCCAAGGCCTCAGGATTACAGTTGATGAATATAATCACTGCGATCCCCCAAAACTAGGAGTACAAAGTGGAAACTGCACTATGGGGCCTACCTTGGGCAAAACTTTCAGAAAAAGTGGGCCCTGGCTCTTTGATGGGATCTTCTTTGATGTGGGTGGGGGTCAGGGGTCAGATGAAGGATTCATAAATTTTCTTCCTACTCACTCGTCCGATGTCCAGTACTGGGTTGAGCAGGAATTCCCTCCCAATTAAACTCCGGGAAGACTCATGCCGTTGTCTTCAATCCCCATCTGAAGCATTACGTCCGAGCCTCTTACTCATCTCCACACACTGGGTAAATCTGAGACTGAAACAGACCGCTCGCAATCTTATTAATGTATTTGAGTGGGAGGCAATGGCGTAGCTGTATTGTCGCTGGACTAGTAATCCAGAGACCCAGGTTACTGCTCTGGGGACCCAGGTTCGAATCCCAATACGGCAGATGATAAAATTTGAATTCAATAGAAATGTGGAATTAGAAGTCTAATGATGATGATGTAACCATTGTCGATTGTTGTAAAAAAAACCATCTAGTTCATTCATGTCCTTCAGGTCCCTATCTGGTCTGGTCCATATGTGACTCCAGACCTACAGCAATGTAGTTGACTCTTAAATGCCCTCAAGGATGAGCAATAAATGCTGGCCCAGTCAGAGACGCCCACATCCGGTGGACGAATAAAAAAAACCCTCCATCTTCCCCTGCCCCTTCCTGGAAAATGAATGCTGAAGCCTGGTGGTAGCGGATTTCCGATTCACTTCCAGCCCTCACCTCTCAGCACGCACCCCCCCTCACCACATTACCCCCAAAACTCTCTGCCATCTCTTAGACTAAAAGCTGCTTTATCACCCGCTCCCTTTCATTTTATAAGGCCTTTTATATTAGGCTTTTACATGAGTTTCTAGGATACTGGTAGTTGCCAATGTTGTGAAGCTAAGGCCAGCTTTGAGGCCATCAATGGACTGGAACCACAAAACTGGATTGACAAGTCTGCTCTGGTTTTCGAACTGTGACTGCTTAAAGCACCAAGAGCCTGATCGCAGACATTGAACTCCTGCAATCTGACTTAAAAGCCCAAAATAGAAGTCATTTTAGAAAACACCATCCTTCAATTGAGCCGTTAGCCTCATAGGGCCCATACAATAATCAAATATTGATTTCATTGTCAAACATTGCATGCATTCTGCAGGACCTGTGAAGAGATTGTCAATCTGTTCACCTCCATCTGTCAAATCCAAAGTGACATTAATGGGACTTTGCCGACAGTGCAATGCTCTCAATGATGCCCTTGATCCCAACACATGGGTAATACTTTAGATGACAAGAGATTGCTTTCTGCATTGTTGGATAGCTTAGGGTTAAGTGCCGAAAAAGATGCAGAGTTCATTATTAAAAGATTAATATGGCAACTGCCACATTGTATGTTAAAGACAGACCTTCCAGAATGGAGCAAAGATGCTTTTTCAATTTTATTTTGGAGATTTTGGGATTGTTTAAGTTGATTCATAGAATGGAAAATAGGTAGTTTTATGTGAGTCAGATACAAAGCTATTCAAATTTAACCTCCGGTTTCAGGTGGCCATGATGTGGAGATGCTGGTATTGGACTGGGGTAGGCACAGTAAGAAGTCTCATAACACCAGGTTAAAGTCCAACAGGTTTATTTGGAATCACGAGCTTTCGGAGCACTGCTCCTTCATCAGGTGAGTGGAGCATAGCTCACCCTCCCATCTAACTTTGTATCATCTGCAAATTTGGGGATAATACATTCAGTTCCCTCTTACAAATCATTAATGTGAACAGTTGGGGTCCGAGCACAGATCCCTGCGGAACCCCACTAAGTCACTGACTGCCAATCAGAAAAAAGACCCATTTATGCCAACTCTTTGCTTCCTATCTGCTAACCAGCTTTCTATCCATTTCAAGACATTGCCTGCAATCCCATGTGCTTTAACTTTACATAGCAGTTTGTTGTGTGAGGCCTTGTCGAAAGCCTTCTGAAAGTCTAAATAAACCGCATCCACTTGTTATCCTCAGTTCGTTCTGCACTTCACTCCTCTCATAAACATGGTGTGGATCTTTTTCTTTTAGGCATCCACAGGATGTGAGAATTGCTGATTAGGCTAGCACTTACTGCCCATTCCTAATTGCCCTTGAGAAGGTGATGGTGTACCACCTTCTTGAACAACTGCAGTACCTGAAATGAGAGTATTCCCACAGTGCTTTCGAGAGTGACTTCCTGGATTTTAACACTGAAGGAACGGTAATATTTTGGTGAATTTGAAAGGTGGTGTTGTGTCTGTGTCCTTATCCTTCAGGAGTTGCAGGTTTGGAAGGTGCTGTTGAACAAGCTTTGATAAGTTGCTGCAGTGCGTGGTGTAAACATACACACTGTTGCAATTGCGCGCCAGTGGTGGACAGACTGAACGTTTAAGGAAATGGATGAGCTGATGATCAAGCTGACTTTTTGCCTGGATGATGTTGAGCTCCTTGAATGTTGTAGGATGGCATTTACCCAGGCAAGTGCAGAGTATTTTGTCACCCTCCTGACCTGTACCTTTTTATACTGAAGAGGCTTTGGGGAATCAGTAGATAATCAGCTACAGAATACCAACCTGTTGTCCTTCTCTTGTAGCCACAATATTTGTGTTCTGGTCAAAATCTGGTCTGGGGTCTGAATCTGAGACTGGAGTTGATCAGTAGGGTAAAGAACTTCCTCTGGAATCAATTGTCTTCATCTACTAATGGCATGGGGCCTTTTTGCAAGTTCACTGTCGTTTCATTTGCTTGCCTCTTGCAGATATTTAGTGATGAGGTATAGTCCTATCCTGAAGCCCTGGTCTCAGCCGTATCTTGAGCTTAATCCATTGTGGGTAAAAATGACAAATTGTTCAGAACAGCACAAGCACACTCACAGCAAGGTATGACATGGTTCCTTCCTCAGTGTTATGCAGAGAGGCCCAAAATAAATCAGGAATTGCCAAAGGAAGGTCTATATGATCTGTTGCTTTTCTGGGATCTGTATGGTCTTTGAGATTTTAGGGAATTTTCATAGTAATTTCATTGCATTGTCAATGTAAACCTACTTGTGACACTAATAAATAAACTTTAAACTTAGGGTATGATACATTAGGTTTATTGTTTGATTTGGGAAGTTTGGGGGTTTCTGTGCACTATTGCACTTAAGGAAAGAGGGGGAAAGTTCAAAGGAGATGTGAGGGGCAGTTTTTTTACACAGAGAGTGGTAGGTGTCTGGAATGCGCTGCCAGGGGCGGTGGTGCAGGCAGATGCGATAGGGGCGTTTAGGGGGCTTTTAGATAAGCTCATGAATATAAGAGGAATAGAGGGATATGGACCAAGGGCAGGCAGAAAGGATTAGATTAATTTGGCATTATGTTCAGCACACCATTGTGTTCTATGTTCTTATGTTCTAAGTTTAGCGTCAGTTAATATTCTGCAACTGCTCAAACAGTGCTGGTCTTAGACTGGTTGATGTCTCATGATTGCAGACAACATCTGTCCTATTCAACTCAGCTCTGTTGAGGAAATCCAATATTATTGAATTTATGTCAATTGGCCCTCTGAGGTTGCTTAATGAAGACTCTTCACTCACTGTGCTGTCATGTGCAGTAACCATCAAAATGGATTCAACACACAAAGGATGAACAAGCAGCCCATCATGTGGCATCACATGAACAGTGGGTTTCAGTGCATTTATTTTGGACTATGCTTTGAGTTCTTGCTCCCTGAAATAAAAAATTGGAAAATCATACAGGAGACCAACCATCAACTGGATCACTGAAGGTGCTTTCATTGTTTGGGGTCAGTGCATCGTTAGATACAGAGTAAAACTCCCTTTACACTTCCATCAATCACTCCATTGGCTGGAACATATACTGCATAGCCTAGATACAGAGTACCGCTCCCTCTCCAATGTCCTAAAAAACATAGTAAGGGCAGGTGAAGAATATGTCAGAGTTCAGAGTACAGCCAAGTGTAAATGCAAAGTAAAGCTCCCTGTACACAGCCCCATCAACCACTTCCAGGGAAAATAGAACACGGGTTATAGAGTAATTCAGCCAAATGCCAGTTTCCCGTCACCAAAGATCCTTCATAGTGTACCAATGAGAAAGGCCACGTCTGTGGCTCATAGCTAGACAATCTACACCTCAGGACCTACAACACCGGTCCGGGTTCCATAGCAGGTTTAAAATCTCCACCGACCACTTATTGAACAATCCTCTGCTCGTTCAATAAGGCAGCTCCTACTCCACAAAGCCCAGGGGGAGATCTATTGATGATTCCCCTGTCACCATCATGGTCAGCATGACATCCCTCACCCCTTAGCTCCATGTCACCCCCAGCACCCCCACTGCGAGAAGGTCCTTTCTGCCATTTAGCAGTCGGTCTGAAGTCTGTCGAAGACTTGGCTGGTTCAGGTGATGTAAGCCCAACAGGGGACCTTCATTTCTGAGGGAGCATCACAGGGTTACCAGTGTGGGTTCCTGCTCAAGTTCCATTTCAGCCCAGAGGCCCACTTCTTCAGGCTCTATCTCCGAGTCCATACCTTCACTATCCGGAGGGGATAATGTGGAGTCAGCTTTGAGCTGAGGGCTAACACTGGCAGCGGCCATCTCCATGTCCAGTAGTGGTGCCCATTCAGGCAGGATTCCCTGGCTCCGAGATGGTTCAAGTGTTTCTTCAAGGTTTCCCTGAACATTGACTTTGTAAGATACTGGTCCCATTTTCTATATAACGATCCCAGGGACCCAATCATCCCCGAAGTTCATTACATGAACCAGATCACCCATTACAGAAGTTTTTTCTGTCCTTGCAGAATCATAATTTCTTGTTTGGTTTTCCTGTTGGGACTCCACACTCCCTGCCAGGTCTGGGAATAATAGGCTTAATCTGGTATGAGGCTGTCGTCCCAATAACAGCTCTGCTGGAGCAGCACCTGTTGTTGTGTGTGGTGTGGTCCTTTAATCAAATAAAAATTGTGCCAGTTTAGTCTCCATGGATGCCACAGGTTGTTTCTTCACATCATTTTTGAAGGTTTGAACCACCTGTTCTGCCAGTCCATTTGATGGCAGGTGATAAGATGCAGCCTGGACATATCGGATATCACTGGAGAGCACAAAGTTCTGGAAATCACTGCTCGTAAAGGCCGTGCTGCTGTCGGAAACCAGGACTTCCAGTATTGCGTGTGTGCTGAAGCTTTGCCACAATTTCCCGACTGTAGCCTGAGTAGTTGTGGAGTTCATGTGATGCACCTCTAACCACAAAGGGATCTGCAAAGTCCACATGTATACACTCCCATTGACTGCCAGGCCACTCCCATGGGTGTACGGAGATGAGGGTGGGAGTTATTGTTTTCCTGGCACAGGTCACATTGCTTTCTCAAGTCTGTGATGTCAGAGTCAGGACTGGCCACCAGAGCTAACTCCTGGCCAGCATCTTCATTCTTGATGCTCCCAGGTGGCCATTATGTAGTTCCATTAATATTGGGCGTTGTCCTGGGGGGGCAGAACAATTACTCGGGTCCCCCAAAGAATGATCCCATCCTCAACATTAAGTTCGCTTCCTTAATGAGGTAGGATTTAATTTCTTCAGAGGGTGGTCCTTGGAATCCACCGTGTAGAATCACATGCCTTATTTTGGATAAGATTGGATCTTTTTCGGTTTCAAGCCTTAATCTGCCTTGCTGACACTGGCAAAGTATCCAAAAAATTAGAGCCATCACAACCTCTTCCAATGCTGATAAAAGAGCCAGGCTTGTGGGCAATGGGAGGCGACTCAGTGCATCAGCATTAGCTATTTGGGTTCCAGGGCGGTGTTCTAGAAGATGTTCATAGGCCGCCAACAACAAGGATCTTATTATATCTAAATTTTCAAGGTGCCCGAATTCAGCTTCTCCAGCATGGAGGATGGGACTGGTCTTGCTCTGAAATATCTAGCTGTAGTGTCAGGGTCAATGTAGCTCTTGGCCTTGGCCACTTTTATTTTTCCCAGGCCCTCTTGGAAAATTCTATGGTATCTACTAATAATTTTGTACAGCCCCTTACATCTAGCCTGAAGATCTCTAACCAGTTTAGCTGAATGTGCTGGAGCCAATATCTCCCATTAGGCTTGGTCTGTGCTCCAGTACAACAATGCATGGGCGATGAACTGATTGCTGCCTGTAAGTTACTGGGGCAATTGTGGTGCCTTTTATTTGTAAAGGTTCCCCCATGTAGGTGGCGAGTCTGGATTTTGTATCCTCCAAATTTAGGAGTTGGATGCCAGGTTGGAGACACCTATATGTCTGTTCTCCAATAATAGAAACAGCAGCTCCCATATCCACCTCCAACCGTGGGTGGCACAGTGGTTTACTCAGCACCAGGGACCCGGATTAGATTCTGGCCTTGTCACACACTGTCAGTGTGGAGTTTCCTCTAGTCTAGTCTAAAGTCGTTACAGCACCGGTTAAGCGCAGAGTAAAACTCCCTCGACCCTGCCCCATCAAAAAAATCTCAGAGCCGATACACTGAATAGAGCTCACTATACACTATGAAATGAAATACTCTCAGGGCAGATGCAGCACCGGTTAGTACAAAGTAAAGCTCCTTCTACTTTGTTGCATCAGCACTATCAGGGCACATACAACAGTGCCTGATCTAGTGTACCAAATAATCTTTCCTCCATTTGCCCATGATGGCCTTGTCACTGCTGATTTGTGGAATAAACCCAAAATTATTCAGTCCCTTCATGTGTCTCCATTAAAAAAACAAAGAGAAACATTGGGTTAGCAATGGCATCTGGAACAGGTCCTACAGACTGGAGGGTAGATAATGTAATCCCACTAGTGAAAAAGGGAGGTAGAGAGAAAACAAGGAATTATAGACCAGTCAGCCTAACGTCAGTATTGGGGAAAATTCTAGAGTCCATTATCAAAGATTTTATAGCAGAGCACTTGGTAAACAGTGCTGGCATTGGACAGAGTCAGCATGGATTTACGAAAGGGAAACTATGCTTGACAAATCTACTGGAGTTCTTCGAGGATGTAGCTAATAGAGTTGATGAGTGGAGCCAGTGGATGTGGTTCATTTGGACTTTTGGAAGACTTTCAACAAAGTCCCATATAAGAGATTACCGTGTAAAATTAAAGCGCATGGGATTACGGGTAGTGTATTGATATTGATAGAAAACTGCTTGGCAGCCAGGAAACAGAATAGGAATAAGGAGGTCTTTTTCCAAATGGCAGGCAGTGACAAGTTGGGTACCGCAGGGATCAGCTAGGACCCCAGCTATTCACAATATATATTAATGATTTGGGTGAGGGAACTAAATGTCATATCTCCAGATTTGCAGATGACACAAAGCTGGGTGGGAGAGTGAGTTGTGAGGAGGATGCAGAGATGTTTCAGTGTGATTCGGACAAGCTGAGTGAGTGGGCAAATGCAAGGCAATTGCTGTATAATGTGGATAAATGTGAAGTTATCCACTTTGGTAGCAAAAACAGGAAGGCAGATTATTATCTGGTTGGCTATAAATTGAGAGAGGAGAATGTGCAAAGAGACATGGGTGTCCTCGTGCAGCAGTGACTGAAGGTAAGCATGATGCAGCAGCTGGTAAAGAAGGCAATGATATGTTAGCCCTCATAGTGAGAGGATTGAAGTACAGGAGCAGAGGTGTCTTGCTGCAATTATACAGGGCCTTGCTGAGATCACACCTGGAATATTGTGTGCAGTTTTGGTCAATTTATCTGAGGAAGGATGTTCTTGCTATAGAGGAAGGCTCACCAGACTGATTGCTGGGACGGTGGGACTGAGAGATTGAGTTAGGATTATATTTGCTGGAGTTCAGAAGAATGAGGAGGGATCTCATAGAAACCTATAAAATTCTAACAGGACTAGACAGGGTAGATCATCACGCAAATCCATCACACAAACCAGCCTCCCACCTATTGACTCTGTCTACATTTCCCACTGCCTCGACAAAGCAGCCAGCATAATTAAGGATCCCACACACTCCGGACATTCTCTCTTCCACCTTCTTCCGTCGGGAAAAAGATACAAAAGTCTGAGGTCACGTACCAACCGACTCAAGAGCAGCTTCTTCCCTGCTGCTGTCAGACTTTTGAATGGACTTACCTCGCATTAAGTTGATCTTTCTCTACACCCTAGCTATGACTGTAGCACTACATTCTGCACTCTCTCGTTTCCTTCTCTATGAACGGTACGCTTTGTCCGTATAGTGCGCAAGAAACAATACCTTTCACTGTATGTTAATACATGTGACAATAATAAATCAAACCAAATCAAAGATGCAGGAAGGATGTCCCTAATGGCGGGAGAGTCCAGAAGCTGGGGTCACAGTCTAAGGATACATGATAAACCATTTAGAACTGAGGTGAGAGAAATTTTTTCACCCTGAGAGTGGTAAGCCTGTAGAATTCTTTACCACAGAAAGCAGTTGAGGCCAAACATTGTATATTTTCACGAAGGAGTTAGATATAGCTCTTGGGGCTAAAGGGATCAAAGGATAGGGGGGGGGAAAGTGGGATCAGGTTAGTCATGGTCATAATGAATGGTGGAACAGGCTTGAAGGGCTGAATGACCTATTTCTATTTTCTATGTTTCTATGGTATTAAGAAACCCCTCAACTCCCTCTGATTTATATATCTTAAAGCTGTGATTGTAGGGAGGTGAATAGGGAGTGACAGGAAGACATTGGCACTTTGATTACTGACATTGCACTGCGCAATTTCCAAATCTTCAAGTTCCTTTCGTCCCTGCAGAGTCTGGACGGACAAGGGTTAAGAAGGTTCTGCTGCAGGGCTCTGGGAACCTTTCATTTACTTGCTTTCCCATTCACTAAATATTTCATTGGATATTTCGCCACCAGGCAGCTAAATTCAAATAGTTGAAAGAGCAGGACACCATCCCACTTCAAAGCTGATTGGAAAGCAGTAACTGGAGGCAGCCGAGAGGAATTGAAGTTAGTAGATTCGGGTTTAATCTCACCAATATTAAATTTCATGATATTACATTTGTAATGAGGCAACATAATTCAGTTCATAAAGAACAGAGACACAATCCTTTTGCTAGCCATCTTTATAATCTTTCTAATTTCATTTAATAGACATTTTTCAAGACAAGATAGAGAGCTTTGGGGAAAATAAAGAGAGCAGTTGGGACAGAGGTGCCACATTGCAACCTCAGGCAGACATCCTGATCCTTACAATGGATCTGATGGAGCAGTGTTATTGGAAATTGTGTTTGTTTATCCTTTCCCAGGCTTACCCTGATATTGTTTCAAAAGAACTATTTATATTTAAGACATGAGCTGCTTTGCAGTGGTCCAATGCTTGGGAGAGATGACAGAGTCCCAGAGCTGGCTCCTTGCCTGAGCAAAGTAAGCTGATCTCAGTCAGGGTAAGGGTAGGGGATAGGATAATCAGCCAGGGTCCTCTTGTGATTGCTGCTGGACGTTAGGCCTGTTCAAGCTTGTGGCTCGGGATGAATTCATGTCGTGACGTCCACAGCCTAACTTTGCTCAGAGTGAATGAACACTTGGACAAGTTGTAGGATTAATACTGTACTGAATGCTGCATGACAGGCAACTCGCTGAGCTCAGCCTTCTCATCAACAGCAATATTCAAGTGTCATTTTTAGCTCAGTGGGTAGCACTCTGAGTTAGACGTTTGTTGATTCAAATCCAACTTTAGAAACATAAACACAAACTTTAGGCTGATATTCCCAGTGTCAAACTGAGGTGACGCACTGAGGGAGGAGATGCACTGAGGGAGGTGCAGCACTGAGGGAGGTGTCGCACTGAGGGAGGAGATGCACTGAGGGAGGCGTCACAGTGAGGGAGGTGTCGCACTGTGGGAGGCGTCACAGTGAGGGAGGTGTCGCACTGTGGGAGGTGTCGCACTGTGGGAGGTGTCGCAGTGAGGGAGGTGTCAAACTGAGGGAGGTGTTCCACTGAGGGAGGTGCAGCATTGAGGCAGATGTCACACTGAGGGAAGTGTCGCACTGAGGAAGGTGTCGCACTGAGGGAGGTGTCGCACTGAGGGAGCTGTCGCACTGAGGAAGGTGTCGCACTGAGGGAGGTGTCGCACTGAGGAAGGTGACGCACTGAGGAAGGTGACGCACTGAGGGAAGTGTCGCACTGAGGGAGGTGTCGCACTGAGGGAGGTGTCGCACTGAGGGAGGTGTCACACGGAGGGAGGTGTCACAGTGAGGGAGATGCAGCACTGAGGGAGGTGTCACACTGAGGGAAGTGTCGCACTGAGGGAAGTGACGCACTGAGGGAAGTGTCGCACTGAGGGAAGTGACGCACTGAGGGAAGTGACGCACTGAGGGAGATGTCACACTGAGGGAAGTGCCACACTGAGGAAGGTGTCACACTGAGGGAGGTGTCGCACTGAGGGAGGTGCCACAGTGAGGGAGATGCAGCACTAAGGGAGGTGTCGCACTGAGGAAGGTGTCGCACTGAGGGAGGTGTCGCACTGAGGAAGGTGACGCACTGAGGGAAGTGTCACACTGAGGGAGGTGTCGCACTGAGGGAAGTGTCACACTGAGGGAGGTGTCGCACTGAGGGAAGTGTCGCACTGAGGGAGGTGTCGCACTGAGGGAGGTGTCACACGGAGGGAGGTGTCGCACTGAGGGAGATGCAGCACTAAGGGAGGTGTCACAGTGAGGGAGATGCAGCACTGAGGGAGGTGTCGCACTGAGGGAAGTGACGCACTGAGGGAAGTGTCGCACTGGGGGAAGTGACGCACTGAGGGAAGTGTCGCACTGAGGGAAGTGACGCACTGAGGGAGATGTCACACTGAGGGAAGTGCCACACTGAGGAAGGTGTCGCACTGAGGGAGGTGCCACAGTGAGGGAGATGCAGCACTAAGGGAGGTGTCACAGTGAGGGAGGTGTCACAGTGAGGGAGGTGTCACACTGAGGGAAGTGTCGCACTGAGGGAAGTGTCGCACTGAGGGAAGTGTCGCACTGAGGGAAGTGTCGCACTGAGGGAAGTGTCGCACTGAGGGAAGTGTCGCACTGAGGGAGGTGTCGCACTGAGGGAGGTGTCGCACTGAGGGAAGTGTCGCACTGAGGGAAGTGACGCACTGAGGGAAGTGTCGCACTGAGGGAAGTGTCGCACTGAGGGAAGTGTCGCACTGAGGGAAGTGTCGCACTGAGGGAAGTGTCGCACTGAGGGAGGTGTCGCACTGAGGGAAGTGTCGCACTGAGGGAAGTGTCGCACTGAGGGAGTTGTCGCACTGAGGAAGATGCAGCACTAAGGGAGGTGTCGCAATGAGAGTGGTGACGCACTGAGGGAGGTGTCGCACTGAGGGAAGTGTCGCACTGAGGGAAGTGTCGCACTGAGGGAAGTGTCGCACTGAGGGAAGTGTCGCACTGAGGGAGCTGTCGCACTGAGGAAGATGCAGCACTAAGGGAGGTGTCGCAATGAGAGTGGTGACGCACTGAGGGAGGTGTCGCACTGAGGGAAGTGTCGCACTGAGGGAAGTGTCGCACTGAGGGAGCTGTCGCACTGAGGGAAGTGTCGCAGTGAGGGAAGTGTCGCACTGAGGGAAGTGTCGCACTGAGGGAGGTGACGCACTGAGGGAGGTGTCGCACTGAGGGAGGTGTCGCACTGAGGGAGGTGATGCACTGAGAGTGGTGACGCACTGAGGAAGATGCCACACTGAGGGAAGTGTCGGCTGAGGGAGGTGCAGCACTGAGGGAGATGTCACACTGGGGGAGATGCAGCACTGAGGAAGATGTCACACTGAGGGAGATGCAGCACTGAGGAAGATGTCACACTGAGGGAGATGCAGCACTGAGGAAGATGTCACACTGAGGGAGATGCAGCACTGAGGAAGATGTCACACTGAGGGAGATGCAGCACTGAGGAAGATGTCACACTGAGGGAAATGCAGCACTGAGGAAGATGCCACACTGAGGCAAGTGTCGGACTGAGGGAGGTGCAGCACTGAGGGAGGTGTCGCACTGAGGGAGGTGTCGCACTGAGGGAGGTGTCGCACTGAGGGAGGTGTCGCACTGAGGGAAGTGTCGCACTGAGGGAGGTGTCGCACTGAGGGAGGTGTCGCACTGAGGAAGGTGTCGCACTGAGGGAGGTGTCGCACTGAGGGAGGTGTCGCACTGAGGGAGGTGTCGCACTGAGGGAGGTGTCGCACTGAGGAAGGTGTCGCACTGAGGGAGATGCAGCACTGAGGGAGGTGTCACACGGAGGGAGGTGTCGCACTGAGGAAGATGCCACACTGAGGGAGGTGTCGCACTGACGGAGGTGCAGCACTGAGGGAGGTGCCACACTGAGGGAAGTGTTGCACTGAGGGAGGTGACGCACTGGGGGAAGTGTCGCACTAAGGGAGGTGTCACAGTGTGGGAGATGCAGCATCTGAGGCAGGTGCTACACTGAGGAAGATGTCGCACTGAGGGATATGGAGCACTGAGGGAAGTGTCGGACTGGGGGAGTGATACGCGATTAATTCACTCGGGAGGCTGGATCGTACCTGGGAAATAAATGCTTTTATTAGCAATAAGAATGGAGCATACTGCTTAACAATACAATCCCAGACTGAAGGGTCACTAGGAAGTGCAGTGACCTTTATACTCCTCTAGGAAGGTGGAGCCAGCTGGAGTGTACCACAGAACAATACCAACAGGTAGAACACCCCAACCCTAACCCCAACAGTGACAACAGTAACATATGTACAAGTACCCATAGTGGTAACCATCTATGGTTCACCACATTCACCCCTCCTTTAAAAACAAAGGCCGGTGGGGCAAAAAAACAGTACGAACTGTCCATATATTCACAAGTTCAGTCGTATCGGAGGTCCGCACTGTCTCTGCGACCTCCGCAGCACTGCGGTAGCGCCGGTTCTGGTGACCGTGGTGACCCTCTCTCCAAGGTGGTGTCCAGTGACTCCTCCAGTTCCTCATGGACGGGTGGACTTCGAGGTGGCGACAATCTCCTGGACTCAGGAACGCCTCGAGGTGGCGACAATCTCCTGGACTCAGGCAAGCTGTACACGGGAGTAAGAGGATTAAGTGGTGGTCCCGATACTGCCCGCGCCGTGTCAGGCAGGGAGATAAAGGGCAAGGGGTCCCTAACCAGGGGTGCGGGAGCGACGGGGGTTTCCAGGTCCCCTGCAGGCGCCAGATCTCTAATAGAGACCATGTCCTCTCGCCCGTCAGGATATGCCACATAGGCATATTGAGGGTTGGCGTGGAGGAGATGGACCTGTTCAACCAAAGGGTCGGACTTGCGGGTCTTAACATGCCGCCGCAGGAGGACAGGTCCTGAGTACGTCAACCAAGACGGCAGTGAGGTCCCAGAGGAAGACTTCCGAGGGAAGGTAAACATCCGCTCATGTGGGGTAGCGTTGGTTGCCGTACACAGGAGGGACCGGATTGAATGGAGCGCATCATAAAGTACCTCTTGCCAACGGGAGACTGGAAGACCCCTAGACTTCAACGCCAGTAACACAGCCTTCCAGACTGTAGCGTTTTCCCTTTCGACCTGCCCGTTACCCCTGGGTTTGTAACTCGTAGTCCTACTTGAGGCAATCCCTTTAGAGAGCAGGTATTGCCTCAAGTCGTCGCTCATAAACGACGAACCCCTATCACTGTGTATATAACTGGGGTAACCGAACAGGGTGAAAAGATCCCGCAAGGCTTTGATAACCGTGGCAGCAGACATGTCTGAACAGGGAATGGCAAAAGGGAATCGGGAGTACTCGTCAACCACGTTAAGGAAGTACACATTCCGATCTGTCGAAGGAAGGGGGGCCTTGAAATCAACACTCAGTTGTTCAAAAGGGCGAGTGGCCTTAATGAGGTGTGCCCTGTCAGGCCGGTAGAAGTACGGCTTGCATTCAGCACATACCTGGCAGCTTCGAGTTATCGACCTGACATCCTCGACGGAGTAGGGCAGATTCCGGGCCTTTACAAAATGGAAGAGCCGAGTGATCCCCGGATGGCAGAGATCATTGTGGAGGGCCTGTAGCCGGTCCTCCTGCACACTGGCACATGTTCCACGCGACAGGGCATCTGAGGGCTCATTGAGCTTCCCCGGACGGTACATGATATCATAGTTGTAGGTGGAGAGTTCGATTCTCCACCTCAAGATTTTATCATTTTTGATCTTACCCCTTAACGTGTTGTTGAACATGAACGCCACGGACCGCTGGTCCGTGAGCAGGGTAAATCGTTTTCCAGCCAAGTAATGGCGCCAATGCCGGACAGCCTCCACAATGGCCTGAGCCTCTTTTTCCACAGCGGAGTGCCGAATTTCAGGGCCTTGGAGGGTGCGAGAGAAAAAGGCAACGGGCCTGCCCGCCTGGTTAAGTGTGGCGGCCAGGGCGAAATCAGATGCATCACTCTCCACCTGGAAGGGGATGGACTCATCGACAGCGTGCATCGTGGCTTTCGCGATGTCAGCTTTTATCCCTTCAAAGGCTAAGCGAGCCTTTGCTGCCAGGGGAAAAGAGGTAGACTTTATGAGTGGACGGGCTTTGTCCGCATAATTGGGAACCCACTGTGCGTAATACGAAAAGAAGCCTAAGCATCTGCTCAGTGCTTTGACGCTAGTGGGTAGGGGAAGTTCAAGGAGGGGACGCATACGGTCTGGATCAGGGCCGAGGACCCCGTTTTCCACCACGTATCCGAGAATTGCTAGGCGGCGCTTGCCGAATACACACTTCTCCCCGTTATAGGTCAGATTCAGGCGAGACGCAGTGCGTAAAACTTTAGGAGGTTGGCATCGTGGTCCTGCTGGTCATGGCCGCAGATAATGATGTTGTCCAGGTACGGGAAGGTAGCCCGTAGCCCGTTTTGATCCACCATTCGGTCCATTGCACGCTGGAAGACCGAGACCCCATTAGTGACACCAAAGGGGACCCTTAAGAAGTGGTAGAGACGACCATCCGCCTCAAAAGCCATATATTTTCGGTCGTCTGGGCGAATGGGGAGCTGGTGGTAGGCTGACTTCAAGTCGATGGTGGAGAACACCCGGTACTGCGCAATCTGATTGACCATGTCAGATATGCACGGGAGAGGGTACGCGTCCAGCTGCGTGTACCTATTAATGGTCTGACTATAGTCTATGACCATCCGGGGCTTGTCTCCAGTCTTAACCACCACGACTTGTGCTCTCCATGGGCTAGTGCTAGGTTGAATGATCCCTTCCCTGAGGAGCCGCTGAACCTCAGATTGAATAAAGATCCGATCCTCAGCGCTGTGACGCCTGCTCTTAGTGGCGATGGGCTTGCAGCCTGGCACGGGATTTTCAAATAAAGACGGCGGGGTGATTCTGAGTGTCGAGAGACTGCACGTGGAGCGCGCTGGGCAATTTGGAGGCTGCTGTTCTCCCACTGAAAGTGGAGGGAGTGGCCCATCGTACTGCAAGGTCACACTCCTCAGGTGGACCATAAAGTCTAGTCCCAGGAGTACCGGAGCGCAAAGGTGCAGTAACACGAGGAGCCTGAAGTTCTCATAAACTGTGCCCCGCACCGTTAGGTTTACCACGCAGCTCCCAAGAACGGTAACAGATCGGGACCTCGACACCATAGAAATTGTCTGTCTGACAGTCTGTACTCAGAGACCGCACCGTTTCACGGTGTCTGGATGAATGAAACTCTCCGTGCTCCCGCTGTCAAACAGTCAATGTATCAGGCGTCCGTTTACCTCTATGTCCATCATGGACTTGTCGAGTCTGTGAGGCTTGGCCTGGTCCAGGATGATTGACGCCACCGTTGAATCTTGAGTGCAACTGCAGGCAGCTGAGATGATCGATAATGATGACCCCTGCTGGTCGTCTGCGGTCGGTGTCGACCAAAATGGCTGCGCCCATGGATCGCACGTGGTCGATGGCGTTGAAAGTGGCGGCACTCGCAGGTCGCACGTGTCTTGCGTCGTCGTCCTCAGGAATGGCGGCGCTCGTGAATCGCACATGGTTGAAGACCTCGACGAAGCCGGAGACGAGGAGACAGATCCTGGAGAGTCACACGCAGCACTGCTTGGCTTCGAAGGTGGTTTTGCACGGCACACTTTAGCATAGTGCCCTTTCTTCCCACACGCGGAGCAAAATACCGTTCTGCCCGGACATCGCTGACGAGGGAGCTTCGCCAATCCACAGAAATAGCACTGTGGGCCACCTGGAGCTGCCGCCACCGTCAGGTCCGAGGTTGAAAGCGCGATCGCGCAGTTCCTCGGAGCCGCTGGGTAGAGTTGAGTCGGTGGCTGTACTTGCCACGATGTTCCCACGTGGTCGGTGGGGTAAGTTTCAAGACTTCTGGAGGCCGTTTCCATCGCATCAGCCAATTCCACCATCTTAGCTAGGTCCAAGTTACCCTGCTCTAGCAGCCGCAGGCGAATATAGGATGAGCCGATTCCCGCCACGAACGCATCTCGGATCAGATCGTCAGTATATTGAGTAGCCGACACTGGCTTGCAATTGCAGGCTCTGGCTAGCTGCTGAAGTTTGCGCAGGTACTGTGCCGTCGTTTCGCCGGGCTGCCGCCATCGAGTGGCTAGTAGGTGCCGAGCATGAATCTCGTTTGGCGGTTTGTTGTACAGCTTCTTAAGTAGTTCGATGGCCCCTTTGTAGTCTTGGGAATCACGGATTGTTGCATACACAGTGTCGCTTACCCTTGTGTGGAGGACCCGCAATCTGTCGGCGTTGTTTTGAATTGCTGTTGAGGCATCGATATAATCCTGGAAACACTTCAACCAATGGTCGAAAGTGTTCGACGCTCCAGTGGCACGCGGATCTAAGGTAAGCCGATCGGGTTTTAACATTTGTTCCATGGTTTTTTTTTTCTTCAAACAAAATTTATTGCTAATAAAATTGATGCGCGATTAATTCACTCGGGAGGCTGGATCGTACCCGGGAAATAAAGGCTTTTATTAGCAATAAGAATGGAGCATACTGCTTAACAATACAATCCCAGACTAAAGGGTCACTAGGAAGTGCAGTGACCTTTATACTCCTATAGGAAGGCGGAGCCAGCCGGAGTGTACCACAGAACAATACCAACAGGTGGAACACCCCAACCCTAACCCCAACAGTAACAAGAGTAACATATGTACAAGTACCCATAGTGATAACCATCTATGGTTCAGTACCCATAGTGATAACCATCTATGGTTCAGTACCCATAGTGGTAACCATCTATGGTTCACCACAGGGAGGTGCAGCACTGAGGGAGGTGCCACACTGAGGGAGGTGCCACACTGAGGGAGGTGATGCACTAGGGCAGGTGTCGCACTGAGGGAGGTGACGCACTGAAGGAGGTGTCAGACTGAGGGAAGTATCACACTGAGGGAGATGCAGCACTGAGGGATGTGTCACACTGAGGGAGGTGTCGCACTGAGGGAGGTGTTGCTCTGAGGGAGGTGTCGCACTAAGAACAAAGAACAAAGAACAATACAGCACAGGAACAGGCCCTTCGGCCCTCCAAGCCTGCACCGATCATGTGTTCCTAACCAAACCATCCGTTTGTATCCCTCTATTCCCAGTCTGTTCATGTGGCTATCTAGATAAGTCTTAAATGATCCCAGCGTGTCCGCCTCAACCACCTTGCTTGGTAGTGCATTCCAGGCCCCCACCACCCTCTGTGTAAAATATGTCCCCCGCATATCTGTATTGAACCTTGCCCCCCTTAACCTTGAACTTGTGACCCCTTGTGTTTGTCATTTCTAAGGGAGGTGGAGGCACTAAGGGAGGCACTAAGGGAGGTGCCACAGTGAGGGAGGTGCCACACTGAGTGAGGTGTCGCACTGGGGGAGGTGTCGCACTGAGGGAGGTGACACACTGAGGGAGGGGTCGCACTGAGGGAGGTGACACACTGAGGGAGGTGTCGCACTGGGGGAGGCGTTGCACTGAGGGAGGTGTCGGAGCTAGGGATGTGTTGCACTGAGGGAGGTGCCACACTAGGAAGGTGTTGCACTGAGGGAGGTGTCGCACCTAGTGAGGTGTCGCACCTAGTGAGGTGTCGCACTGAGGGAGGTGTCGCACTGAGGGAGGTGCTGTTTTTTGGATGAGATGTTAAACTAAGGCTCCCTCTGCCTTCTTATGAATCTGTATTGTATCTTATGATGCTTTAAAAAGAACAAGGAATATATCTGTTTTGTCCTGGCCAATATTTACCCTCAACCAGCATCAGTAACACACACGATCTGGTCATTTATCTCCTGGCTTTTTGAGGGATCTTATGTACATAAATTGGCTTTCAGGGATCCTACATTACAATGGTGACTACACATCCAAGAAGTAATTGCTTGGCTGTACAGGGCTTTTGGAATGCACTGAGATCATGAATGTCTGTGGGGCCAGGGTGTGGAGGAGGTGAGAAAGGTCACATTTGGTCTTATATGGACTGAACAGAAAGGGCACTTGGCAGTACGAGAGATTGGCCAGCCAGGAATGAGAAGATTAGACTTGGAAGAGAGAAGGGAATTTCAGTTTTACTTTCAGAATGGGTTAAAATTAGAAATGGGCAATAAATGCTGGGCTTTCCAGAGATGTTCATCCACCATGAAGGAAGAGAACAAAGGGCTCCCTGCGCTAGCAAACTAATAAGGAAGGATGTCTGTCTTTAAACAGCAACGCTCCTGAATCTGATGCAGCACTGTATTTCCGAGAGTTGAGTTACTCAGGAATGTGAGGTGCATTAACCCATCTACTTATAAGCCAATTAGACACAGTCATTCTCCGATTAATAATGTATAATAGGGCAGAATGATATCTGAAAAGGTATCTCTTGCAGGAAGCAGAAATGATCCAAAACCACAGACTGCATTGAGAGTTTAAATTCACCGATGAAGGAGATACTCTGATGTATCCGACTCTTAGCCTCATTGAACACATTAGGCTCCCAGCCAGACTGTGTGGGAAGCTGCTGTAGGCTTCTATAATTAACAGCAAGAAAAATATATTGAGTCTTTAAACATTACATTCATCATCCCTTCAAAAACTGCACCTTATAGATCAGGGCGGTTTCTGCTCTGAGGTAGGATAGTGCCACAATTAGTCTTGTTACCTCTGAGAGGAAAGCTCAATGTCCCCCTGTTGCAACGTGTTTTCTTTCATTCATTCTGGGCATGTGGGTGTTTCTGGCCAGTTGCCGTTTATTTCTCATGTCTCATTGCCTTTGAGAGGCAGTCCAAAGAACAAAAAACAGTACAGCACTGGAGCAGGCCCTTTGGTCCACCAAGTCTGTGCTGACATACATGCCTCTCTAATATGGTGTCCATGTGGTGCTCCTTCAACACTGTTTCAAGATTTGATACAACTGACTAATTTATTAGACCACTTCAAAGGACAGTTAAGAGTCACCCAACATTAATGTGGGATGTGGTCATGTATAAGGCCAAACAAAGATAAGAATGACAGCTTTTTCTTCCTCAAAGGACATTAGTATATTTTTACAACAATCCAACGGCTTCATGGTCACTGTTACCGAGACCAGCTCTTCCAGAAGTAAAAGAAATCGATTTGAGTCCAGTAACACAGGCAACACACAGCTGTCTTCCAGCGATATGCAGAGATCTGGTGAGGGCAGAAATGGATGGGAGCTAATGCCCCTCCTTGGCCAGACATGCTGGAGACATAGGGCTGAATGTCTGGTGTTGGCTGTGTTCCTGCTGCCTGCCAAGACCGGAAATGGGTTGCCCTGACGTTTGCACGGTGAGATTGGGGGAGTGGGGGTGGAGCGGGGTGGAGGGGGGTGGGGAGGGGCAGTGAACTGATCATGTGGTGCTCCATCAATATGTCCTGACAGGCACGGGAGGTCTCCAGTAGTACACTGGAAGTACCACAAGGTCCTGCCTCTGGCAGTGTAGGTGCCATCTTTGAAGAGCTGCCATCAGCAGTTTGTCATTGTTGCAGCAGTAAAGCAGACTCAGGAGAAAAGCAGTAGAAAGGAGGCCTGTGTACCAATGACAAGGGCAAGATCCCAGGAACCCCATGGTTTAACAATGTCTCCCTCCAGCTTCTCCTCGTGAAGCTTGGGAAAGGTGGAAGTTTCTCGTCCCTTGCAGATGGAAGAGAACCTGCCCAACAGACCAAGCAAGCCTGGTTGGAGATTGCAGAAGAGGTCAGTAGCCATGGGCTTGTCCCTAGAGCTTGGTTGCAGGGGCATAAGAGGGTGAATGGTCTCATTAGAACCACCAAGATAGGTGTGCCACAGAGTACTTGCTTTAGGGGCATACATGTGATGAGGAGTGAGGCTCAGCTGCTTGGATAAGGCATGCTAACCCAGTTCTTGGCAATGGAGCTGGGCAGCAACATTGGCTGTGGCAGGAGTAGCAGCGTATTGGTTGATGGCCCCAGTCTATCACAGTTGACCCCCTGCACTGTCAGTTCTGAGTAGTTGCATGCAGATGGAGTACCTGTGGGACCATGCTGGACTGTCAGGTGGCCAACAGCAAAACATTGTGCATATCTTTGTAGGGCAACTAAGTAACAATGTCATCTGTGGGCTTGCAGGCAACGACTCCCCCCAGTGAGGGGGAGGTACAGGAGTTTCAGGGACAGCATGGGGGCAGCAGAGTCACAGATTGTCAGACAGAAATAGAGACATGATAGAGTGAGTGCCCGAATGAAAGAAAGCCTCTGGTGAACACACAAGGCAGAGTGTTCAGCACAGGTCAGATGCAGCTCCACATAATGAGTGCAATGAAGGACGTGATGGAATGCCCATGAACCTCGAGTTACTCTTCTCTCCCACGCAACTCCAAGGGAAGATCAGCCAGCTGCAGAAACCAGGGACAGTGGTTTATCTCCGAGGAGAATGAGGCCCCCTCAGAGGATATGTATCCAGGGGTACATGTTCACAGCTCCTTGAAAGTGGAGTCACAAGTGGACAGAGTGGTGACGAAGGCATTCGGCATGCTTGGTTTCATTGGTCAGAACATTGAATACAGGAGTTGGGACGTCTTGTTAAAGTTGTACAAGATTTTGGTAAGGCCACACTTGGAATACTGTGTACAGTTCTGGTCACTCTATTATAGAAAGGATATTATTAAACTAGAAAGAGTGCAGAAAAGATTTACTAGGATGCTACAGGGACTTGATGGTTTGAATTATAAGGAGAGGCTGGATAGACTGGGACTTTTTTCTCTGGAGTGTAGGAGGCTGAGGGGGTGATCATATAGAGGTCTATAAAATAATGAGGGGCACAGATCAGCTAGATAGTCAATATCTTTTCCCAAAGGTAGGGGAATCTAAAACTCGAGGGCATAGGTTTAAGGTGAGAGGGGAGAGATACAAAAGTGTCCAGAGGGGCAATGTTTGCACACAGAGGATGGTGAGTGTCTGGAACAAGCTGCCAGAGGTAGTAGTAGAGGCGGGTACAATTTTGTATTTTAAAAAGCATTTAGATAGTTACATGGGTACGATAGGTATAGAGGGATATGGGCCAAATGCGGCCAATTGGGATTAGCTTAGGGGTTTAAAAAAAAGGGCGGCATGGACAAGTTAGGCCGAAGGGCCTGTTTCCATGCTGTAAACCTCTATGACTCTATGATACCACTGTCACATCATTCCCCTACATCCTCCATCAGTGCACATACTCTCATGTTGGTGAGCATGCCTTTGTGAGTAGATCCAGATTTAGGATCACAGTGTGTGGGGCAGAGCACTGACAGGCCCGAGGAGCTGACAGCGGCTGTGACAACTGAGGCCACCGACACTTGGAGCAGTGTGGAGAAGGCACGGCGATACTCTGATGATATGCCTCTGGAGTTGTCAACAAGGTGGCAGATATTCGAGATACTGCATGACGTGAGGGAATATTTGGCGGAGATTCCAGAGGCAATGCACACCCACCGAAGAATGATGGCAGGGTTCATCCAGGTAATGAGTGATGCCATGTCTCTGATGAGTGCGTATCTGGCTATCTCCATCAAGCAACTTCACAGAGAGTCATATCCAACAGACCATTCAGTGGATGCCAGAGATGTGCACAGACCTACGTGCCATCACTAACTCCATGAGCCTTGTACAGCGAAGGATGGGTGACAAAGTGGGTGCTGCATGGGGAGCCAGGGTTTACTGTCAGATCCTTGGACACTTCAGGTGAGCAGGGAGGTACAACTGTGCATTGAAGAAGAGAGACTAGGCTGACCGGGCATGGTGGGGGGGGGGGGGGGGAGTTGGGGGGGGGAGGGGGTGCACTCAGGGAACCCCTGTGTGGACAGCAGCTGCTCAGTGTCAGTGACACCAGGGCCTCACTCGACCACCACAACAGAGCAGGTTCCTGTAACTTGCAGGAGGCCCTTGCTGTCCTGGGCTGTCCAGACCTCAGGCAGCCAAACTCACCCTTAAGCCATGGAACAGCAAGGCTAGCAGCCTGCCTCCATATCAGGTGAAAGACCTGGGGAAATACTTTATAGAAACACAGTTTCTGTGAGTTAGGAAAAACACCTGGCTGCAACCAGGATTTACCAGTTATGTTTTTTTGATCCACAGAGGCTTTGAAAATATTGGTAATGCCCTCACCTGCAATGAAGCCTGAGTTCTCCTTGCATCCCCTTGGAAGCCATTTAGACTTCAGGAACTTGAAGGGAGAGCAAACTGCCTGAGATTCAGACATTCCTGAGGGTCGAAGCACTAATCCTAACAGGGAGGCAGTAAATGAATGAAGCAGCACCAGGGCTGCTTTTTATTGGATTGTGTGGATCTGTCAGGAAGGATCATGTGAACCGTTCCTGTGTGAACATGTCTTAAACATCCCTTCAACATATAACAAGGCTCCTTCCCTGTGGCCCCTGGATTGGTATAAAAGATTGGCCCTCTTCAACATGGCATTGGTGACTATCTTAATGCAGCAATGAGCCGCAGACTGGAAGGTCCCAAACATATCTCCAGTGGATCCCTAGAATGATCCTGAGGTGCAGAAATTCAGTGACACAGTGTCACTGGCATTAGTTGGCCATCTGTACCCATAGAATTTAGCTCATTGTCCAGCTTGGCACAAAGCTCTGTGACTACCACCCTGGAGAGTTGCAGTCTTCAATGACACTGCTGTTCCGATATCTGAAGGTAGCTGAGCCACGGACTCTAGACTCTCTCTGGTTGGTAACGCTTTCTCGATGCAGGGAATTGGTTGTGTGCCCCTCAGTGCCTTTCTCCTCTGTCCCTCTGCTTGTTGCTGTCATGCTGTCCATTTCTGCAGCTCTCTGCTCTCTGTAGCTCCTCCTTGGTGGAGGAACCAGAACTAAGAAAACAAAGCCCGAATGTCTGTAGATTCCTGAATGAAGAGGGCCTCCTTCCATCCCTCTTCCACCCACACCACAGCCAGTGTCCAAATGTCACTTGTGTGGTATGCCCCACAGCTCTGTGCCGCAGTCAGGAGTGAATTCCCAGCTTTTGTAGACTCTGAGTTAATCTGCATGTTGATGTGAATGTCAGCTGTGTAGAGATGCCTGGGCTGACAGTAAAGGTCTAGGAGGCTGTGTCATTGAGGAGCATGTTGAGTTCCAAAGGTTCCAGCACCGACATTTGGTGCAGTTAGATTATTGTGGTCAGTTACTTGCAGTCTCTCACAGTGCTGAACATTAAGATAAACTAATAGCTCTTCTTTTTAAAACCTATTCTCTTACTTTTTATGTCCGTATGTTAGCAACGGTCAGAATATCTGCTTGAATTGGGCTCAGGTTGTCAGATTGGTCATTAATCATAGAATCATAGAATCCCATAGTGCAGAAGGAGACCATTCGGCCCATCGAGCCTTCACTGACAACAATCCCACCCTATCCCTGTAACCCCACATATTTACCCTGCTAATCCCCCTGACACTAAGGGACAATTTAGCATGGCCAATCAACTTAACCACATATTTTTGGACTATAGGAGGAAACCGGAGCACCGGGAGGAAACTCACACAGACGCGGGGAGAACGTGCAGACTCTGCACTGACAGGAGCTACAGAGAGCAGAGAGCTGCAGAAATGGACAGCATGACAGCAACAAGCAGAGGGACAGAGGAGAAAGGCACTGAGGGGCACACATTTCTACAAAGTCTCATCAAAAATGAAATCCATACATTTGGGTCCACGATGAATGCCACAATGAGGCCAGAATTGAACCCAGGTCCCTGGTGCTGTGAGGCAGCAGTGCCAACCACTGTGCTACAGTGCTGCCCAAAAAGATACCCTATGGTTTGGCAAACTTCGTAGCTCCCTGTCAGGGAATTGATCACTAGTTGCCCACATGACAGGTGGGGATAATAACAAGGAACTGCCTTGAGTTACTGCTTAAAAATGGCACACTGAGCCAGCCAGGAGTCGAACCTGGAATCTTCTGATCCGTAGTCAGATGAGTTATCCATTACGCCATTGGCCCACTAGCTAGTTTATGCATGCAATCTCTCCTCCATTGTGTTTCTCTGTCACTGTCACCAACGATCATTTAGGTACCCCAGGGCTTCACCACCCAATGCCTTGGGGAAAATCACTATATTAAAAGTGCGATGTAAATGAAACTTGTTGTAAAGGCTAATTGCTTCTAGTAGACTTGAGGAAATAGCACAGTTCTATTTTTAACTCATTAAAGATTGTGCAATCTTCAAGACTGAACAATTTTCTACTGTTTAGGGAGATCTATTTAGCTACATTAAGCAAACTGCTGCAATGTTGACGATGGGTTTCCCAGTGATTGTAGCATTCGCTTTCACGGTCCATCATGGATGTGCTCCAACAGTTTGTGCAATGAATTCAGCGTTTTCTTCTGTTTATTGTTTTGACCACCATTCTGTGGATGGAAGTGATAATCAACAACTATTGGGGTAATTTCCAGAGAAAAGATTCAGAAAGAAATTAAGTAGAGAAGCATCACTGGGTATAAAGAGAGTTTGCAAAGTGCACTCATGGTCAGGAGTAAATAAATGCGAAAATGATTACATTTATAGCAAAAGTGCGAGAAAGGCCACAATGTTATACAATATAATTTGCAATACAGAAGAGAACCATTTGACTGAACAGGTCTATGTTGGTGTTCTTGTTCCACATGAACCTCCTTCCACCTTTCTTTATTTAACCTTATTGATATATCTTTCTATTCCTTTCTCCCTTGAATGCTTATCAATGCAATTCACCTCAACTATTTCCGGTGGTGACAACCTTACATTGGAGCAGTAAGTTTCGCCTGAATCCCCTATTGGATTATTATTGACATCTCTGCATTTTATATGATTCTGGTCTCACTGGCAAGTGGCAATATCTTTCTACATCTACCCTCTCAAACTATTTCATCATCTCAAAGACCTCCATCGAGTTGTTCTCCAGTCTTCTCTTGTCTAAAGAAAAAAGCTCCAGCCTGTTCAATCTTTCCTCTCAGTCTGGTACCACTCCAGTAATTTTTTAAATAACTCCTCTAATATCTTTATACTCTTTCTATAATATGGAGACCAGAAATGATCAAAGTACAAGTGTTTAAAACAGAGTGGAGAGATGGAATGATGGACCAGTTTGAAATTGTGGAGAGAGAAAGCATGGCAGACCAGTTTAGAACAGTGTGGAGAGAGAGAGAGAGAGAAAGAGAGAGAGCGGCAGACCAGTTTAGAACAGTGTGGAGAGAGAGAGAGAGAGAGAAAGAGAGCGGCAGATCAGCTTAGAACAGTGTGGAGAGAGAGAAAGAGAGAGAGCGGCAGACCAGTTTAGAACAGTGTGGAGAGAGAGAGAGAGAAAGAGAGCGGCAGATCAGCTTAGAACAGTGTGGAGAGAGAGAAAGAGAGAGAGCGGCAGACCAGTTTAGAACAGTGTGGAGAGAGAGAGAGAGAAAGAGAGAGAGCGGCAGACCAGTTTAGAACAGTGTGGAGAGAGAGAGAGAGCAGCAGACCAATTTAGAACAGTGTGGGGAGAGAGAGGTTGGCAGCAGCTAGTCTGTGACTCCAGAATGGACCAGCTGTATTTTGAGAAAAATCAGTGTGATTGAATAGGGAATATTGCAATTGATTGGTGAATATTTTTCTTGTTTATCTTCCAAAACTCCAGTAATTTATGAATAATTGTAAGGATTTATTAGCAGTAGGAAGGTTTGCAAATAGTAGCAAAGCTTATTAGTAGTTTTAGGGTTTACTAATTATGAATCAATTAAGAACAATAAATTAATTGACATATAATAAAAATGCAGGGCAGGTGATGTGTTGTGGCTGCAGTATGTGGAAGCTGATGAATGCCAGTGCAATCCAAAGCATTCACACCTGCAGTAAGTAAGTGGCTCAGAGTCCATGAACTGGAGGCCAAGCTACAGACACTGTGACACATCAGGGAGGGGGAAAGTTACCTGGACACTGTTCCAGAAGGCAATCACACTCCTCAGGATGGGGTTGTCTGATTAGGTCAGTGGTCATGGACAGGAAGGTGGGACTGCAAGTCAGGGAATTAAGAAGGGAGAAGTTGATAAGATTCGGCCCTTGCAATTGATCGACAGGTTTGAGATTCTTGCAGCTTGTATCATGAGAGCAGGAACATTTTTTAAAATTATTAATTCCTAGGATGTGGGCATCATGGCTCGGCCAGCATTTATTGCCCATCCCTAATTGCTCTTGAGAACATGGTGGTGATCTGCCTACTTAAACCGGGGCAGTCACTGTGCTGTTAGGGTGGGAGTCCCAGTATCTTGAGGGCCACTGGGGTCTTACCTTCCTCAGACATTCCATGGTCTCCATGACCTGATGACCTGCCTCCTCACTCTCAAGCTCCAGGGCTTCCAGCTCCTGGTTGGTGGGGATTACGAGGTTTGATATCCCACCGCAAGTGGCAGTTGACTCATGATTATTGTGGTTACATTTCTCCTATAGGTAAGTGCAGAGCTCCATTGTGTGCTGAAACCTTCACCTCCAACACCATACCGTGCTACCCCCAGTTCAAAACATCCCCAAAAGGATTGAAAACATTACCACCCTTTTGGACACCTGACCCTTTGATAGACCAAATGCTGCAGATTCAGCTCTTCAGTTTTGAGATGCACCGGCATACGTGTGCTCTGAGACTTCCTGAAACTCACACGCATGTCCACAACAATGAATGGGCACCATCCTCAGTGCCCCATTCTGCACAATGTCCACTCAGTACTTACCCATACTGAGCGCAAAAGATCATTGATAGAAAGGAAGTAAGAAATAGCTTCCAAATTAAAAACAGAGCTGTGGGGAGCAAACTTGAAGCAAACTGGGCTAGAGAGAAGACTTGAAGGTCCAAGGAGGCAGTCAAAGGTTGGTGACTCCTCACAGTGGGCCTTTTGGAGCAGTGGAGATCTGCCTGGCATGCTGAAGATCTGAAATTCTGCTTGGAAACTGAAACTTGAGAGTATGCAGGACAATATTTAGAGTAGAATGTTCTAGCACCAACTAGGGAAAAGGCTATTCTAGACTTGGTAATGTGCAATAAGAAATAATTAGTCAATAATTTCATGGTAAAGGATCTTCTAGGCAATAGTGATCATAATATGATAGAATTTTACATTCAGTTTGAAGGTGAGAATTGTTGGTCTAAGATTAGTGTTTTAAACTTAAATAAGGCAATTTGAACACAGGAATAGGGATGCAAATGTATAGAGCTTTGGTGAGGCCACACCTGGAGTATTGTGTGCAGTTTTAGTGTCCTTATCTGAGGAAGGATGTCTTTGCTTAGAGGGAGTAAAGCGAAGGTTTACCAGGCTGATTCCTGGGATGGCAGATCTGTTACATGGGGAGAGACTAAGTTGGTTAGGGTTATATTCATTGGAGTTTAGAAGAGTCAGAGGGGATTTCTTGAAACTTATAACGTTCTAACAGGGTTAGACAGGTTAGATTCAGAAAGAATGTTTCCGATGGTGAGGGAGTCCAGAACTAGGGCCATAGTTTTAGGATAAGGGGTAAACCTCTTAGAACTAAGGTGAAGACAAATTTCTTCACCCAGAGAGGGTGAATGTGTGGAATTCACTACCACAGGATGCAGTTGAGGCCAAAACATTGTCTGATTTCAAGAAGAAATTAGATATAGCTCTTGGGGCTAAAGGGACCATGGGATATGAGGGAAGGGAGAAATCAGGATATTGAATTTGATGATCAGCCATGATCTTAATGAATGGCAGAACAGGCTTGAAGGGCTGAAAGGCCTACTCCTGCTTCTAGTTGCTATGTTTCTATGAAGGCTAAAGTGAACTGGAAAACTAAATTGAAACTAAACAGACAATTGAGATGCAGCAGGAGGAATGCATTTCTCCACTCCACCTGACGAAGGAGCTTTGCTCTGAAAGCTAGTGGCATTTGCTACCAAATAAACCTGTTGGACTTTAACCTGGTGTTGTTAAACTTCTTACTGTGTTTACCCCAGTCCAACGCCGGTATCTCCACATCAGCTTTTAAGAACCAGCAAAGAATAACTGAGAAAAAGAGGTAGAAAGTAGAGTATGAGAGAAAGCTAGTTAGAAATATAAAAACAGACAGTAAGAGTTTCTCCAAGTATTTAAAGGGAAAAGTGAGTGTTTGCCCTTTACAGAGTAAGTCTGGGGAATTAATAATGGAAATCACGGAAATGATGGAAGTGTTGTACAAGTATTTTGTGTCTGCCTTCACTGTTGAAAACTTAGAAAACTTCCCAAAGATACTTGAAAATCAAGAGCTGGAAAGTGAAAGAAGAAAGGGAGGGAAAAAGTGCTGGAAAGCTATTAGATGCAAAGGCTGACAGGTCCTTAGGACCAGGTGGTTTGCATCCCAGTGTCTTAAAAGAAGTGGCTGCAGAGATAGTAGATACATTAATTATAATCTTACAAAATTCCTTAGATTCTAGCTGATTAGAAAATAACAAATGTAACTCCTTTATTCAAGAAGGTCCTCACAGCGCCAGGGACCTGGGTTCAATTTTGGCTTCAAGTGACTGTGTGGAGTTTGCACATTCCCCTTGTGTCTGCGTAGGTTTCCTCCGGGTGCTCCGGTTTCCTCCCATAGTTCAAAGATGTGCGGGTTAGGTGGATTGGCCATGCTAAATTGACCCTAGTGTCAGGGGGATAAGTGGGGTAAATATGTGGGGTTAAGGGGTTAGGGCCTGGGTGGGATTGTTGTCAGTGCAGGCTTGATGGGCTGAATGGTCTCCTTCTGCACTGTAGTAATTCTGTTCTGTTCTATTTAAATGGAGAGAGGTTCCAGAACTCGGTGAAGTTAGTTGAAATGAGAAATTAGTCTGCAGAAACAAGTGATTTGGGAAGCAAATGGAATGAAAATGCTGGTGCAGGGATGTATGCATAAACTGTGGAGAAAGAGGCCACATCGATCATGCATGCTGGAAGAAAAAGCAAGCTGCCAGCAAAAATAATTAGAAGCAAGGACAAATCAAAGCAACATGTGAGCAGAACAAAAGCAATCTGAGGACGACTTGTCACTGAATGTGCTAGCCATTGCTGGTGTGATAAATAGAAATTGCGTCACGCCATCGTTGGATGGACAGCCAATAAAGATGGAATTGACACCGGGATAGCTGGTGCCAGAGACTGTGTATGAAGTAAAACTCAGACGCATTTCTTTGAAACCTTTAAAAATAGTGTTGAAGACATACACTGGTGAAGTGGTTCTGTAGAAGGGCCACATTGAAGTAGCTGTACAACTGAATAGATGGACAGCAGATTTGTCTTTAAATATAATAAAGGGCAATTATCTGGCATTGATGGGTCAAACATGTTTAGAAAAGATTCGACTAGATTGTGCTGAACTCAACTTGATGACTAATGGAGAATCAGCCATACAAAAATTCTCAAGAAACACAACAGCGTTTTTGATGAAGAACTGGGAAGTATGAAAATCATCACAGTTAAATTAAAGAAGGGAGCCAAGTGACATTGAAAATGGATAAGGCTCTTGAAGAATACAAAGATAGCAGGAAAGAGCTTAAACAGGGACTTAGGAGGGCAAAAAGGGGCCATAAAATGTCCTTGGCAGGCAAGATTAAGGAGAATCCCAAGACTTTTTATGCGTATATGAGGAGGAAGAGGGTAGCTAAGGAAAGGGTAGGTACACTCAAGGACAGTGGAGGGAATTTGTGTGTGGAGCCAGATGAGGTGGGGGAGGTCCTTAACGAGTACTTTGCATCAGTATTCACAAAGGAGAAGGATGTGGTGGATGGTGAGTGTACAAAGGAGGGTGTTGACACTCTAGGACATTTTGAGATAAAAAGGGAGGAGGTATTGGAGGTTTTGAAAAACATTAAGGTGGACAAGTCCCCAGGGCCAGATAGGGTCTATCCCAGAATACTGAGAAAGGCAAGGGAAGAAATTGCTGAGGCCTTGGCCAAAATCTTTGTATCCTCTTTAGTCACGGGCAAGGTACCAGAGGATTGAAGAGTAGCTAACATTGTTCCTCTGTCTAAAAACAGCAGGAGAGACAATCCGGGAAATTACAGGCCTGTGAGCCTTACATCAGTGGTGGGGAAATTATTGGAGAAGATTCTTACGGACAGGATGCACTCACAACTGGAATATAATAGGCTTATTAGCGATAGGCAGCATGGATTTGTGAAGGGGAGGTCGTGTCTCACAAAATTGATTGAGTTCTTTGAGGAAGTGACAAGAAAAATTGACCAGGGTAGGGCAGTGAATGTTGTATACATGGACTTTAGCAAAGCCTTCGATAAGGTTCCTCATGGCAGGCTGATACAGAAGAACATGAGAACATAAGAACTAGGAGCAGGAGTAGGCCATCTGGCCCCTTGAGCCTGCTCTGCCATTCAATAAGATCATGGCTGATCTTTTTGTGGACTCAGCTCCACTTACCCGCCCGCTCACCATAACCCTTAATTCCTTTACTGTTCAAAAATTTATCTATCCTTGCCTTAAAAACATTCAATGAGGTAGCCTCAACTGCTTCACTGAGCAGGGAATTCCACAGATTCACAATCCTTTGTGTGAAGAAGTTCCTCCTGAACTCAGTCCTAAATCTGCTTCCCCTTATTTTGAGGCTATGCCCCCTAGTTCTAGTTTCATCTGCCACTGGAAACAACTTCCCTGCTTCTATCTTATCTATTCCCTTCATAATCTTATATGTTTCTATAAGATCTCCCCATATTCTTCTGAATTCCAATGAGTATAGCCCCAGTCTACTCAGTCTCTCCTCATAAGCCAACCCTCTCAACTCCGGAATCAACCTAGTGAATCTCCTCTGCACCCCCTCCAGTGCCAGTACATCCTTTCTCAAGTAAGGAGACCAAAACTGTACACAGTTATCTGTACAGTCAGGATCTCTTCTTCACCATTATTGAGTATTGAACAAATTCCATGGGGGCCATTGTGGAATTGTGAGAATGAAAGAGATATTTCTCGTGGCCTGGATTGGACACAGAACTAGAGGGGAAGACTGGAATGTGTTCTTCATGCTTTAAGGTGCGAAACCTGCCACCGTTAGCACTGCTACAACCTTGGGAATGGCTGGAAGAGGCTTGGCAATGAATGCGGTCGACTGCGCAGGACCTTTTGCAGGACACATGTTCCAAGTCACAGTCAATACTCATTCAAAGTGGCCAGAAGTCACCACAATGAAATCAACTTCATCAGAAAAGACGATCGAGAGGTTAGGAGAAATCTTTATTAGTTTTGTATTTCCTGAGCAATTAGTGATTGATAACGGATCACAGTTCGTCTTTCAATAATTTGAAAGTTTCTTAAAAGAGAATAGTATACAACATATTCGGCCCGTACCTTCCTGCTGCAAACAGACTAGCAGAAAGTCTTGTGCAAACAATGAAGTCCACATGAAAGGCAACCAGGGAATAAGGTTCATTGACCAAATGTCTAAACCAATTCCGGCCCATGTATAGGAATACTGCTCATTCAACGACAATTCTGTTTGGCTTTTGACTTACTGAAATCTCCAAAGATGAAAGAAATCGTCCAAAAGAAATAACAAGGCCAGATCAAACGGTGAGAAATCAAAGCTAAACATCATGTCTTCCATCAACGTCTAGAAGTTCTGGCTAGGAACTACTCTACAGGAGAGAAATGGGCTCCTGCCTCGATCATTGCACAGACTGGACCTGTCTTGTATACCATCCAGAGCTGGGATAATGTCACCTGGACGAGACATGTGGACCAGCTGTTGGCGGGGAGAACCGATCCATCAGAGATAAAACCTGCAGTGAATCTGCATTTAACTGTACAAGGCTCTGACCTGAACATTTCTGAAACCCTGACACTGACAGAACTAGTTGAAGAAAACAACACTTCAGTTTCAGACCAAACAGAGTCAACCTCTAGTTACAACGTTGACACCAGTCAAAACAACCACTGATGACATTCGCACAAAGTCAAAAATGCCAGAGGTTACAACTAGTGCCAAGAAGCAGACGGCTGAGGTTCACTGCCAACCATTCAGAGAACCACGACCTCCAAATCACCTGACTTATTGATTATTGTTGGCTGATTATTGTTCATGTTACATTTGTTTAAATTTTTGAAAACGTTCAATTTAAAGGGGGAGGAACTGTTAAGTATTGATCTTGATTTTGGAGAAGCAGCATTGAAGCTGCAGAGTACTGTATAATAATGTATGCTTGACGTCACTGGAAGTGATGTCACCAATCACTAGCACGGGGAAGCTGTGCAGAGTAAAGAAGCAGCCCACACTAAACATAACCTCGTTAATAAAGCTCCTTTAGTTTATCAGCCTCCGTGCCTCGTTGCATCAATCCTGCAGGCACAACAATTTTAGTGAAACTTACAAGATCCTGATGAGACTTGGTAGGGTGGATACAGGGAAGATGTTTTCTGTTGAGTGGGATGACGAGAATTGGGGGACATCGTTTCAGGATAAGACAGCTCCCTTTTAAAATGGAGATGAGGAGATTTTTTATTTCGCTCTGAGGGCCGTTGTTAGTCTGTGGAATTTTCTCATTCTGAAAGCAATGGAGGCTGCATCATTGACTTTATTCAAGGCTGAGTTAGATAGGATTTTGGCAGACAAGGGAGTCGAGTGTTAAAGGGGGCACTTTGGCACTGCCCACAGGGGACAGACAGGAAATTGGAGTTGAGATCACAATCCGATCAGCCATGATCGTATCGAATACTGAAGCAGGTTCAAAAGGTCAAATGGCCAGCCTCCTGTTCCTATATGTTTATGTGTATTCCAACTAATGTTTGAAACATAATGGGTGCGATTCTCCCAAAAAAATTTTAAGTGCCAAATTCATGTAAAAAACTGGAGTAAATCCTGCTGATTGTTTTCAGCGGGATTTTCAAAATGAATCTCCCACGCTCTGTGCACTGCAGAGAGCACTAGCGTGAATCTCATTAAAAAGCTGTGGGTGGGGCCTATTCCTGCTGGAGAGGTCAGTAGCATAGCGTTGAGTGGGCCACTGCGTATGCGCCGATCTGTCAGAGCGGAGATCGACGTATGCGCACTAGTCCCACACTGCTGGCCTCTTGATTGCTGGCCTTCCAGACGTGTCTAGGCCAGCCTTGCTGCCCCCACTCCCACCGCTCCCCCATTCGACCTGCCTCGATTTCGCGCCCCCCCCCCCCCCCCCCACCCCCCCCGGTCCAGCAGTCTCGATCTCCTGTCTCCCCCCTCCTCCACTCCGATATCCAGTCCTGATTCCTGGCCTCCCTCCCTCTGTCACCAAGCCCAAGTGCAGAATGGCAGCAGGACCCCCTGACCCCCCCCACAGATCCCCCCCCCTCCCCATTGTAGAGAGGAAGCTAAAGGTATTTGACCAGCTGGGGAGGGCCCAGCAGTAGATCATGTGATGAAACCTCCAGGCATGTGTCAGTGTTTGCAAACCCATTTTCAGCTTTTGAGTTTGTTCCCAATTTTATCCAGGGTGGGGAAAGAGTTAATGACCCATTTACCTTAATGATTCCATTTGATCTTTTGTGTGTGTGTTGAAAGAATGGAAGTAGAAAGCAGAGGAGGAGAGAAGGCAGAATTTTTAAAACTCAGATTTTTTGAAATGGGCAAATGATAAGATGCTGGTCACGAAATCTGTTTGGATTTACTGCATGTGATCCAGCCAATAGAGTCAATGAAGGAAACCTACTATGTGCTAAACTGCATCTATAATGCATGTGTGAAGGAGAAATATTTGACAATCTCTGAGGTAACACTGCCTTCTATTATTGATGGCCAGTTCTGACTCTGCGAGACTCCATTCTCCAAACTAATTTACTCCTTTAGCCAATTTAGTCAAGTTTGGGACTCGAAAATCATCAGGCCTGACTGTCAACAATCTGCTCAAGGATCAGAGAAAAATCAACAAAACACTAAATAAGAGTGTTTATTTTCTTTTTCATGTGGATAGAGCAAGCGAGAGAGAGCTGCCTCCCTCTCTTTGTCTCTCTGTCTCACTTTCTGTCTCCCTTGTTCCTCTCCCTGTCTCTCTCTCTCAATATCGCTATTCTGTCTTCCTCTCGCACTCTCCCCATCCCTCTCACTGTCCCTGTTTCTGTCTTTCTCTCGCACCCCCTGTTTCTCTCTCACTATCCCTATTCTGTCTTCCTCTCACACTCTCCCTGTCTCTCTCTCTCTTTCACTCTCTCTATTTCTGTCTCTCTTTCTCTCAACTAGCGTAAGCTAATCAATAAAGAGCTGGTAACACTACATAATTTCTTACTTGTCTTTCTTCCTCTCTTTGTCTGTTTTTCTCTTTCTCTCTCTCTCACTCCATTATCCCTATCTTTCCCTCTCTCTCTCCTAGACACACACTCATCCTGTCTCTATCTCTATTTCTGTCTTTTCTCTCTCTCTCACACTCTCTCTTACACATAAATAATGATGTCTTGAGGAATGGACATATTTCAGAGAAGGAGGTGCTGGAAGTCTTAAAGTGCATCAAGGTAGATAAATCCCCGGGACCTGATTGGCCTCTTCTTGGGAAATAAGGAAGGGCAGGTGACAGAAGTGTTAGTGAGGAATCACTTTGGGACCAGGGATCATAATTTCATTAGTTTTAAGATAGCTATGGAGAATGATAGGTCTGGCCCAAAAGTTAAAATTCTAAATTGGGGCAAGACCAATTTTGATGGTACTAGACAGGAACTTTCAAAAGTTGACTGGGGGAATCTGTTGGCAGGCAAAGGGATGGCTGGTAAGTGGGAGGCTTTCAAAAGTGTGTTAACCAGGGTTCAGGGTAAGCACATTCCTTTTAGAGTGAAGGCCAAGGCTGGCAGAAGTAGGGAACCCTGGATGACTCGGAATATTGAGACCCTGCTCAAGAAGGAGGCACAAGACATGCATAAGTAGCTGGGATCAAATGGATCCCTTGAAGAGTATAGAGAGTGTAGGAGTAGAGTTAAGAGAGAAATCAGAAGGTCAAAAAGGGGACATGAGATTGCTTTGGCAGATAGGGCAAAGGAGAATCCAAAGAGCTTCTACAAATAAATAAAGGGCAAAAGTGTAACTAGGGAGAGCGTAGGGCCTCTTAAGGATTAAAGTAATCTATGTGCGGATCCACAAAAGATGGGTGAGAACCTATTTGAATATTTCTCATCAGTATTTACTGTTGAGAAAGGCATGGATGTTAGGGAACTTGGGGAAATAAATAGTGATGTCTTGAGGAATGTACATATTACTGGAAGTCTTGAAGTGCATTAAGGTAGATAGATCCCTGGGACCTGATGAAATGTATCCCAGGACGTTGTGGGAGGCTAGGGAAGAAATTGCAGGTCCCCTAGCAGAGATATTTCAATCATTGACAGTCACAGGTGAGGTGCCTGAAGTTTGGAGGGTGGCAAATGTGCCTTTGTTTAAGAAGGGCTGCAGAGAAAAGCCTGGGAACTACAGGCCAGTGAGCCTAACAACTGTAGTGGGTAAGTTGTTAGAAGGTATTCTGAGAGACAGCATCTACAGGCATTTAGAGATGTAAGGACTGATCAGGGACAATCAACATAGCTTTGTGAGTGGAAAATCATGTCTCACAAATTTGATTGAGTTTTTTGAAGGGGTAACCAAGGAGGTAGATGAGGGCAGTGTAGTTGATGTTGTCTATATGGACTTTAG
Source organism: Mustelus asterias (assembly GCF_964213995.1). NCBI lineage: Eukaryota > Metazoa > Chordata > Chondrichthyes > Carcharhiniformes > Triakidae > Mustelus > Mustelus asterias. The sequence goes on from NC_135823.1 coordinate 38,393,652, forward strand.
CAAGGTCGTTGACAAGGTACCACATGGTAGGTTGTTGCATAAGGTTAAATCTCACAGGATCCAGGGTGAGGTAGCCAAATAGATACAAAATTGGCTTGATGACAGAAGCCAGAGGGTGGTTTTAGAGGGTTGTTTTTCAAACTGGAGGCCTGTGACCAGCAGTGTGCCTCAGGGATCGGTGCTGGGTCCACTGTTATTTGTCATTTATATTAATGATTTGGATGAAAATTTAGTAGGCATGGTTAGTAAGTTTGCAGATGACACCAAGATTGATGGCATAGTGGGCCGTGAAGAACGTTATCTAGGATTGCAACGGGATCTTGATCAATTGGGCCAGTGGGCTGATGAATGGCAGATGGAGTTTAATTTAGATAAATGTGAGGTGATGCATTTCGATAGCTCGAACCAGGGCAGGATTTACTCAGTTCATGGTAGGGTGTTGGGGAGAGTTATACAACAAAGAGATCTAGGGGTACATGTTCATAGCTCCTTGAAAGTGGAGACACAGGTGGACAGGATGGTGAAGAAGGCATTTGTCATACTTGGTTTCATTGATCAGAACACTGAATACTGGAGTTGGGACGTCTTGTTGAAGTTGTACAAGATGTTGGTAAGGCCACACTTGGAATACTGTGTACAGTTCTGGTCACCTTATCATAGAAAGGATATTATTAAACTAGAAAGAGTGCAGAAAAGATGTGCAAGGATGCTACTGGGACTCAATGGTTTGAGTATTAAGGAGAGGACGGATAGACTGAGACTTTTTTCCCTGGAGCGTAGGAGACTTAGGGGTGATCTTATGGAGGTCTATAAAATAATGAGGGGCACAGACCAGCTAGATAATCAACATCTTTTCCCAAAGGTAGGAGAGTCTAAAACAAGAGGGCATAAGTGAAAGGTGAGAGATACAAAAGGGTCCAGAGGGGCAATTTTTTCACACAGAGGATGGTGAGTGTCTGGAACAAGCTGTCAGAGGTTGTAGTAGAGGCGGGTACAATTTTGTCTTTTAAAAAGCATTTAGACAGTCATATGGGTAAGATGGGTATAGAGGGATATGGACCAAACACGGGCAACTGGGATTAGCTTAGTGGTTAAAAAAAAAGGGCGACATGGACAAGTTGGGCCAAAAGGCCTGTTTCCATGCTGTAAACCTCTATGACTTAGTCCTCCTCTCTCCTGCCTCTGCCTCTTTCTTCTTTGCATCCTGTCCTCTCTCCTTGTCTCTGTTTCTCTTTATATCGCGCTTTGTCTCCCTGTCTTCCTGTGTTTCTCTCCGTCTTTGGACCTGACATTAATTGGGAGATATTCTGGGAGTAGGGAAAATCTGATATGAAAAGAGGAACCCACAAATAATTTCAAAGTCTTTTCTAACTCAGCCACCTCACCCAATTCGGTCAACCCAAACTCCATATTTCTCACCCTTGCAGGCTCCATAAAATCCTGCTCCAGCTTTCGTCATGCAGGGAGTTATGGATTTGTCTGCACAACCTTTCTTTTTTGTGGGTATGTACCTTGACTGTACTGGAGCTGTCTCTTCTTGAAAGGGATCCTAATGTTCAGTTGCAGTTTTGCCTGCTAGTCTATGAGTCCAATTTGTCTGGCTCAGATCCATTCTTACCCCAGTGATGTTGACTGACCCTCAGTTAATTATTCTCAAAGGATTTTCAGAGGAGCAGATTCATTACAAGTTTAATATTTACCATGCAGCAGCCCAAAGACCAATTTGACAGATCGTTGGGTTTTCACTTCGTGAGCAAGAGCAGCTGGTGGAGACAGAGACAGTTGTAGAGACTATGCATTAGGGAGCTCGGAGTTCTGCTCAGCTGGACACCGATGTTGTACCCCATGAACCGCTGATGAATAGGATATTCACTGAAGAGCAGCAGAGACTGTGAGGGATCCTAGAGGGATATGAACCGTGTAGAGGCAAACGGTTTATGGTTTAGAAAGTCACCATGTGTTGGTGCATGATTTCTTGGGTTGCAAGTTTTTTTTAACTTATTCAATGATGAATGAGAGGATAGAATCGATGGGGATCATTGGGAAAATGTGCAATGAGTTATTGATTGCAGAGTGCTAGGTGTGGGAGGCATTGGTTATAATGTGGGAAGAGTAGTTCTGACAACTGGCACAACCTGCGTGAACCTTGCATTAATAAGTGCATTGCTAACATCCCTGGCAGCAATGTGAACAGTTTATATTGCATTTCCCTGATCCCCTCTCTCCTAGTCCTCAGAGCTGTCTGCTGATGTTTTGAGCTCTGCACCTTGTTCTTCCGACAGGTCCAAACCTTATTACTGTGCAATGGCTTGCACAGTGCTGTGCAACAGGAACTTTCTGGACTCTTTGCCTGGTGTGTATTGAAGGGCATCGCCAGATCTGTCTAAGCACCTGAATTGCATCATATGCTAATGGATTGTTCGATCACACACCTGGTGGTTATATAATATTCACTATAATTCTGTTTGGACTTCAGCCAAGTTTGAATTTTTAAAATTCATTTATGGGATGTGGCCATCAGCATTTATTGTTGATCCCTACTTGCCCTTCGAAGGTGGTGGTGAGCTGCCTTTTTGAACCACTGCAGCCCCTGAGATGTTGGTACACCCACAGCTCTGTTAGGGAAGGAATTCCAGGATTTTGACCCAGCGACAGTGAAGGAATGGCTATATATTTCCAAGTCAGGGGGGAAACCTCCAGCTGGTGGTGTTCCAGCTATCTGCTGCTCTTGTCCTTCTAGATGGTAGCGGTCATGGGTTCAGAAGCTACTGCCTAACGAACCTTGGTGAGTTCCTGCAGTGCATCTTGTAGATGGTACACACGGCTGCCATTGTTCATTGGTGATGGAGGGATTGATTGTTTGTGGAAGGGGTAGCAATCAAATGGACTGCTTTGCTCTGGATGGTGTCGAGCTTCTTGAGTGTTGTTGGAGCTGCATTCATCCAGACAAGTGGGGAGTGTTCCATCACACTCCTGACTTGTGCTTTGTAGATGGTGGATAAGGTTTGGGGAGTCTGGAGGTGAGTTACTCTCTGCAGGATTCCCAGCCTTTGATCTGCTCTGGTTGGCCATCCTTGCCTTCTAACAGTCACTCTTTAAGTCTGAACAGAGCTTGGACTGCTGCAGACAGAAACATCTTGGCAGCTCTCCAGGAATCTCATGCACAATGGCAGAAAAATATTTTTGTGGCTGCACACCAGCCACACATTGCGGGAGTGGAAATGTTTGTGATCCACAAAATCTCCTGCGTGACCTGGAAGTGTCTGATTGTCACAAACGTGCAGTCAATGACACCCTGCACCTGTGGAAAACCTGCTTGAAACACAAACTCATTCAGATTCATGTCAGCACGAGCAATGTTGTCAGAATTGTCAGCCCCGGCAATCATGCTAGCTGTCACCTGTGTTCGGTGTTTGTAGGTCACTGACTGGGAGATGCTGGATGTGACTTCAGCTGAACCCTTAAAGGACCCAGAGGCAAAAATGCTGGGGGCAGTGATCACTTTGACAGGCACTGTTAACGCATAGCCAATAGGTCCAGCAGGGAACAGGTCACCTGGCAGGCTGAGGATCTCTGCCAGCACCTGATGTGAGATCCTGAGTCTCTCTGGCATGTCTGCCTTTAGACTCCATTTCATGCTGGAGCTTCCTCAGAGCTGTACCTTTCTCCTAATCCACTCTCTGCCCCTACCCTCTCTGCCTTCCCCCTTTCAGCCTCTCCCCTCTCTGCCTTCCCCCTTTCAGCCTCTCCCCTTTCAGCCTCTCCCCTCTCTGCCTTCCCCCTTTCTGCCTCTCCCCTTTCAGCCTCTCCCCTCTCTGCCTTCCCCCTCTCTGCCTCTCCCCTCTCAGCCTCTCCCCTCTCTGCCAGTCCCTTCTCTGGTAGTCATGATGTGGAGATGCCGGCGTTGGACTGGGGTAAAAAATTGGGGTTTTACCCCAGTCCAACGCCGGCATCTCCACATCATGACTACCATTGACACCGCAAACTGCCGGCTCCAAGTGGAGAGGATCTCCAAGAAGATCCCGCATATCGACACAGACATCAAGTTTCTACAAAGATGCATTTACCCCAGTCCCCTCTCTGTCTCTTCATTCTCTGCCTCTCCCCTTGCTGCCTTGCCCCTCTCTGCTTTTCTCCTCTCTGCCTTTCTCCTCTCTGTCTCTCCCCTCTCTGTCTCTCCCCTCTCTACCTTTCTCCTCTCTGCCTCTCCCGTATCTCTGCCTCTCCCCTATCGCTGCCGTTTCCCTCTCTGCCGCTCCCTCTCTTTCCTGTTCCACTCTCCATTGCTCCTGTCTCCTGCTCCTCACTCTGTTACTCCCCACTCACTTGCTCTCGGTCTCCCATGTAACTACAGGTCTGTGAACAGGTGGTCACTGGTGCTGTTATTACTGCTGGTTATATTCCTGAGGCGACATTCACTGTAATCAAAGCTCGAAGCATCCTACCGAGATGGAACAAAGATAGAGTGAAGACTGGGAGGTCAGTTGCTACCCATGGACGTAAACCTCAACATGTGGCCAGGGCCTCTTGGAGTGGGATTGATAATAATATTGACAAAAGAAAACCTTAGAACATCTGACGAGACTGAAAGCACAGTGTGAAATCTGTGCTTGGGGCCCATGCACTATGAATGCAGATGTTCTGAGTACTCTTTGTGTCACATGTTCTCACTTAGATGAAGTGAGGCAAGTGTGATTTAGATTCAAATAATTTATTAATTGATGTTAATGATTAGTGACCTGGATCTTCTTTTTTTTTACATTTTACCATAATGCTGAACATGGTTTAAATTCTTCTGCAGTCTTACAGGATGGTTTGTTTACTGCTGCTGGTTGTTTCATTGCATCCTCTAGTCTAATAGACTCATCAGTGACAGGTCCTCGCTGATCACCTGCAGCCTTTGTGTTCCCCCACGCTGAGCTTTTCATTCAGATGAGACATTAAGTGGAGTTTCTGTCTCCCTCTCGGGTGGATGGAAACAATCCCATGGCTTTTGAACAAGATCAGGGGAGTGATCCCTGGTGTTCTGGCCAATATTTATTCTTCAATCAACATCAGCAGATTATCTGCTGATTATCACATTGCTCTTTGTGTGAGTTTGCTATGTATAAAGTGACTGCCATGTTTCCTACTTTAAAACAGTGACTACACTTTAACAGTACCTCATTGGTTGTAGAGTGCTTTGAGATGTCCGATGGTCATGAAAAATGCTATAGAAATACAATCTTTCTTTCTCTTGTCTCTCCTGAGTTCCAGATGCTTTGTCATCCTCCTCCTGCATACCCTCTCCTTGTTGAAACCAAGACTCAGTGCCCCACCTCTAACTCCTACTTCACAGGAACTCAAATTGCGGAATCTCCCCCATCTCCTTCAGTCTTCCCTTCTTATTACAGCCCTACAGCCTCTTAAAACCCAATCTACTTCCTGATTTCTCACCTTCTTGCTTACTCTTACTAACGTTGGTGAGGTCCTGTAGTGCTCAGTACCAAAGCTGGTAATGACTCAATCTAGGACACTCCTAGTTTGTGAGACTCAGTATCATACAGAGGGGTAAATGTGACAAAGTCAATGGACAGTTGTTTCACTAATTTTACGTCCTTGAAAAGAAAGATGGTAGCGAAAAGTCTTGTAAAGGTTTTGATTGCTGACTGTAGTAACTATAAGATCTTGCAGCTAGACTGTGATCTTCAGTGACAGTCTCCTAGCACCAAGTCTCTCTGTGAAGCCGCCAGCTCATTATTTCAACTGCAGAGTCTGTCTGATTCTCTGAGGAGATGCGACTCAGTCACCAATTCACTATATTACAGCCCTTAATCCTCTTCCCCTTCTGCAGGAAGTCTTGATCCTGGGTTAAAAGAGTTCTGATGAATGATCTATCGAGTCCGTTCCACTGAAGAAATAGGTTAGTGATGGAAAGCCACTGAACACAGATCAATCATTCCCTGAGCTTCCATTTTGAAAAGCGTGAATATCATCTCAGGAATAGTGCTCCTCATCACTATCCACATCTCCCGGTGTGTCCCTTGTTTCTGTTTCTCTCAAATCACCTGCCAATCTGAGATATCCTCAGGAAACAGAGTTTTCAACCTTCACCCTGAGCTTAGAAACGAATAAAGAGCTGGTGTGTGGACTGGGGAACCCAGTGCCCTTGGGGGCCAGGGAGATGGTGGGAGTGGGGGTTGGAAATACCAACTGGGAATCCCACTCCTGATCACCAAACAATGACTCCAGTTAGACAATGCTCGATGATGCCCTATGTAGTGGAAGAGTATGGCAACATCAACACTGATGTGCCAGATTCCCCACTTCTTCACATCATGCCAGGATCTCACTCTGAATGAAGAATGGGTACTGATTGGAAGATGCAGAACTGGTGTTTTGACATTACAACTCCATAGTGGGCACTGGGCTTCAACAGTGGCAGAAAACCGGGTGCTGTGGCTCAGCTATCCATTGAATGCCCAGCTCATCTTCCTATCTATTAAAGTGATTGTTTTCTCAGAGTTTATAACCAAGCAACAAATCTATTATCAGCAGTTTTCACGCTCTCTTTCAATAATACCATTGGATCTTTTACATCCACCTGAGTTGGCAGATCGGGCCTTGGTTTAACATTTCACTCAAAATACACCACCTCCACCAATACAATACTCCTTCATTACTGAGGGGGAATGACATCAAGCCTTCCAGGGCTAAGTTATGAGAATAGGTTGCATAAAAGTGTAGTGTAAAGTTTTGCTGGGTAGGAGTATCAAGGGCAATGGGGCGATGGTGGGAAAATGGAATTGAGCTGCAGATCATCCCTGACCTGACTGAATGATGGATCAGGTTCAAGTATGGCCTCCTCCTGTTCCTAACATTCAGATATTTCTAGTGCTGTATTGAAGTATCAACCTAGATTATGTGCTCAAATGTCTGGTTGAAGAAAAAGTTCCAGAAATCCCCTGGGGAAGTACATACTAATTTACTAAAGTTTCTATTCATGATGTACTTTGCACATATTCCTTAACATTTTAGAAAGAAAATGTTGACTTAAGAGAAATAGAGACACACAGGGAATTGAAGATGGAGGGAGAGACAGGGTGAGGGATTCAAGATGGATGGAAAGATGCAGTGAGACATTAATAGTGGAGGTAGGGAAACAGTGAGGGATGAGAGATGGGGATCTTAATTAGGGATTGGAGATAGAAGAGAAATATTGGGCCGGATTTTTCACCCCTTCAGTGGTGCGTTTTACGGTGGCAGATACAGCCTGCCATTGGCTGGCAGTGGGATCTTCTGGTCCCGCCACTGCCAACAAGGTTTCCTGTTAATCGCACCCTCCCCCACTGGGGAACCTACGGTGGGGCTGGCGCTCAGCAGGACCAGACGATCCTGTCAATGGGAATGACGCAAAATCCTGTCTGTGGTGTTCAATTGTTCTGTGTTTGATTATATAAGTCTGTTTATTATTAATTGGTTAAGCCTGGGTTTGAACTCTGAGAAAAGGTAAACAAACTGTAGAAAGAGCTGGAAGCTAGACCTGAATGCATAGAGTAGATATTTTAAAGCACCGTATAAAACTCTTATGAATAAATAATGCACACATAGAAACTAGCATCATCTCTTCATAAATGTGGGATGTAAAATATGCAACACATTGGCTACTAGATTGACAGAGAAAACTTTGAATTTACCAACTCCTGCACCTGTCCTTTCTTCACTGGGCAATCCAACCTTGTTGTGGAACCAATGGATTTTAGGGTCCAAAAGCCAAAAGAGGAACGGACAGTCTGGATATATCAACAAGCTGTAAACAGGTGATTCTAACATGACAAATTCGATTTGGATGGCCAAAGTTGTGGCTTGAGGAGATGTTTCTTAATTTGAGGAATTGAAGTATTTTCAATGAGTTGGACACAAATTATTTCATTGTTTAATGTGCCAAATCTGCATGTAGAAGCCAATTGCCACAATACTGCCATATATTGTTTAATGGATTACCTTTTCCCTGGCATCTCTGGTGGAATGTATATCACTCAACCATCACTTTCCTTTGGCCTGAAGTGTTTTCTGAGAGCACTTACCACCGTATTGAATGTAGACATGCCTTCTCTGAGCTGCTCAAATATTCATTGGCCTTCTGCTCCGAGACAATGCACCTGTATCACCTTACTTCACAAGCTTCACAAAGCTCAATGTGTGATAGAGCTATCTTCAAATACCACTCAGTGCAAAGCTGATATCTGACTTGCTTTTGTTACTTGTGGAGGTATGTTTCAGCACTGCAGAATGCCCTGTGGATTAAGTTCAGCATCTAGTGCATTCTCAGAGATTGTTTCTTCCATCTTGTCAAATGTTGAGGATGGTCCGTATTATTGTCCATGGAAGGGACAAAGCAGAACACTATCAGCAGTGCTCACTCGACTTGCACCACACAATGTGATGCTCAACCTGGACAAAGACACATTCGCAGCATTCAAGATTGACTTTCTAGGGTCCAGAGTGACAGCAGCTAGAGTAAAGCTGATACAACAACATCAAAGCCATTCATGTGCTGCCAACACTGCCTAGAATGAAAGAGTAGGTTTGTTCCTCGATACTACCAACTTTTATCACAAAGTCCTTCCTAAGTATGCAGAGGTCACAAAGCCACTTCACAAGCGTCTGTACAAAGATACACAATGGGAATGGACAATTGAACAGTTAACAGGGTTTGAGGCATTGAAGGTGAAGATAGCCTCTCTGCCAGTCCTTGTGCATTTCAATACATGGGAACATATATCACAATAGATGAGTCAGGAAATGTGATTGGAGCTGCACTCTCACAGTGCATTGAAGGAAGTGGACAACTGATCGCTTATAAGTTACGCCCATTGTCAAAAACTGAATGCAAAATCTCTACTGGGGATTAGGAAGCAGCAGACTAAATCTACACTGGTGAACAGTGACACATGTATCTCTATGGAAAGTGACTATGGAAAGTAAATTGTCAGCACATCAAGACTTGTTCATTGATCTCCACGCATCTACAGATGGTCAGGTCATCTTCATCAGCATAACTTTGAGGTTGAGTGCGTGTCTTGCATGTTCACACTGAACTGTACTACTATTGCAGACAGTATGGAAGATTACGTGACTGCAGTGATTTCACACATGACTGCAAATCTTGTTATGTGAGAGGAGTTGAAGTATCGGTGACCGACAGCATACTGAAAAATGTTAACTTTCTCATGAAAAAGAAAAAGAATTGGTCCCGTACTTTGAAGTATGCAATTAACTTACATTATTTGATGACACCCGCATTGTGCGCAGAACTCAAACAGTTATTCCACCACAATGTGTATTGCATCTTGCCCTTAAGGACATCTGGTTGTTGCTAAGATGAAACAACAATCCTGTGAAGCAGTCTGGTGCCAGCATTGATTGCTGTAGAGAAGAGTTCATTAGAAGCTATGTAGCTTGTACACTCAATAAAAAAATCTTTTGAACCATGTCCCACAAACTCCACAACCTACCCCATGGCCAACAAAACCATGGAAACAAATCCAAGTAGACATTTTGTACAAGTTATAACAGCCCCTAATAATCAACTTCTCTGTTTGTTGTTATGCTTCACGTAGCAAATGGTCAGAAATTGCTACAACAGATTCCAATAATGACCACTTCATTGACATTCAAGACAAGTTGTTTCCAAAATGAGGTTTGCTGGAGACTATCACTATAGACAATGGATCACAATTTGTTTCCAGTCAGTTTGTATAGTTCTTAGCAAGGTACAGAATTCTTCAACATCTAACATCACAATACAACCCACAATTGAAAGGCAGATCGAAAGATTCAACAGGGCGATAAAGGAGAGTTTGACTGAAAGTATGTTGGAACAGAAAACATTTGAACAAGTCTTTCATACACTACTTCACACATATATATCTACCCTATACTCTCTGACTAGAAAGACACCAGCTGAGCTTATGATAGGTTGCAATGGTTGCATGCTACTGACAACTCTTAAGCTGTCATGGCATTCAATGAGAATGTCAGAGAAAAAGCAGAAAAAATCTCAAAGCATCAAGGTAAAGCAAAAAAGTACTTCAGCGAGCTAAAATGGACAGGGACCATGATTTGAAGTTAGAGATTGGGTTTATGACAAACAACCCATTCACGACCGTAAACTTGCATCAGCTTCATCTGGACCAAAGCAGATTAAGCAGTTGCAATTGGTACTAATGCATATCTGTTGTATGACAACACTAAGTGGAACATGAGATGCTTGAAAATGAGCTGATCAGGACATGTTGAAGACAATGATTATGAGGAGACGTTTATTTTTCTATTGAGCAATTGTGATGTTGGTCATTTGCCTCATCAAGTTGATCGCACAGAACCATAACCTCAAATTTGTAGATATCAGAGTTTTCATCAGAGACCTCCATACTTGATGACTCAATGTACATATGTTTGTTGTTTAGGATGGTTCAGTCTTTAGTTTAACAAGGGGGAAAATATGTAGTGTTCAATTATTCTGTGTTTGATTATATGAATCGGTTTACTATTGATGCTCACTGTGCTTGATTGGTTAAGGACTCAGAGTAAAAGTAAACAAACTGTAGAAAGAGCCAGAAGCTCGAACAGTAAGCATGGAGTAGACATTTTAAAGCATTGTATATAATTCTTACTAATAAATTCCTGTTACACACATAGAAACTAGAGCCATCTCTGCTTAGACACAGGATGTAAAATATACAATAAGAGACACTGACTGAGGCATTGGAGACAGAGGGATATATTTAGTGAGAATCTATGGGGTGTCTCAGATTGGTGCATTTATTAAATTAACAGTCCCAGTTTACAAGCATATTGAACGATTAACAGACTGACATGGTTAATTTTCAAAGGTGATGTAGAGGTGTGTAGCAGGAAGTACTGAGAGGTATAATCCTGGAATCTCACGTTAGCAGCTAAACTATCTCAATAATACTGACCCTCTCTGAATGTGTAAGCTGGGTTTTTAGTCATGGGTGTTTAGCACAATGAACTTGTCTAGCAGTTGACATTCCAATTTAATCTACTTTGCATATTATTGGGCTATCTATAAGAACTCCATGCTATGTGTGATCAATGCTGAAACATGTGGGAAAGAGTAGAAGGCTTGACTCAAGTTAATGGGGGCAATTCTCTCAGTCGAAGCATGCTGGGGCTTGGGGGGGGGGCAGTGGGGGGGGGGGAGGGGTGGTCGAGGCTGGCCTGGACACGTCCAGGAGTCCAGTGATTGGGGCGTGGGGGGGGGGGGGTCGCATGGTCAGCGATGGCAGGTTGCTGTGCTGGCCAGCGATCGAGATGGCTGGCGATCGGGAGGCTGACAGTGCAGGGCGACTGCGCATGTGCTGATTTCAGCACTGACAGATCGGTACGTGCGCAGTGGCCCGCTCAGCGCTATATTGCCAGCCTCTCCAGCGGGAATAGGCCCCGCCCTCTGATTTTTTGCGAGATTCATGCTAGTGCACTCTGCAGGGCAGAGTGTGGGAAATTCATTTTGAAAATCCCGCTGAAAAAAACAGTGGGATTTACTCCAGTTTTTACACAAATTTGACACTTAGAATGTTTTTGGGAGGATCACTCCCAATATTAATAGGGCAGTATGTGGATAAACCATTGCTGACAATAGGGTCAGAACCTTAACTAAATGCATGTCGCTAGAGATGAGAAAGAAGTTTAGCTATGACAATTAGGATATTCAAATCTGATTAATCAAAAACATTCACATGAAAGAGAACAAATAACAAACAACAGGCTTTCACCCTCCCAGTTCCTCCTCTGATGGCCAGGACTCTTGTTTGGGTACAGGCCCATGAGTGTCTCCAACATCTGTCTCAAATAACCATGCTTCATGTGTGATCCCAGACAGAAAGTGGCATAGGACATTTCATGGTGGGTAGCAATATCACACAGCCCCACCCTGTCCTCATTGATGATTTAATCCTCATTTGGGTTTAATCTCAGTTGTTTGGATTTAATCTCAGTTGTTTGGATTTAATCTCAGTTGTTTGGATTTAATCTCAGTTGTTTGGATTTAATATCAGTTGTTTGGGTTTAATCTCAGTTGTTTGGATTTAATATCAGTTGTTTGGGTTTAATCTCAGTTGTTTGGATTTAATCTCAGTTGTTTGGATTTAATCTCAGTTGTTTGGATTTAATCTCAGTTGTTTGGGTTTAATCTCAGTTGTTTGGATTTAATCTCAGTTGTTTGGATTTAATATCAGTTGTTTGGATTTAATCTCAGTTGTTTGGGTTTAATCTCAGTTGTTTGGATTTAATATCAGTTGTTTGGATTTAATCTCAGTTGTTTGGGTTTAATCTCAGTTGTTTGGATTTAATCTCAGTTGTTTGGATTTAATCTCAGTTGTTTGGGTTTAATCTCAGTTGTTTGGATTTAATCTCAGTTGTTTGGATTTAATATCAGTTGTTTGGATTTAATCTCAGTTGTTTGGGTTTAATCTCAGTTGTTTGGATTTAATCTCAGTTGTTTGGGTTTAATCTCAGTTGTTTGGATTTAATCTCAGTTGTTTGGATTTAATCTCAGTTGTTTGGGTTTAATCTCAGTTGTTTGGATTTAATCTCAGTTGTTTGGATTTAATATCAGTTGTTTGGATTTAATCTCAGTTGTTTGGGTTTAATCTCAGTTGTTTGGGTTTAATCTCAGTTGTTTGGGTTTAATATCAGTTGTTTGGGTTTAATCTCAGTTGTTTGGATTTAATATCAGTTGTTTGGGTTTAATCTCAGTTGTTTGGATTTAATATCAGTTGTTTGGGTTTAATCTCAGTTGTTTGGATTTAATCTCAGTTGTTTGGGTTTAATCTCAGTTGTTTGGGTTTAATCTCAGTTGTTTGGGTTTAATCTCAGTTGTTTGGGTTTAATCTCAGTTGTTTGGATTTAATCTCAGTTGTTTGGATTTAATATCAGTTGTTTGGATTTAATATCAGTTGTTTGGGTTTAATCTCAGTTGTTTGGATTTAATCTCAGTTGTTTGGATTTAATCTCAGTTGTTTGGATTTAATATCAGTTGTTTGGATTTAATCTCAGTTGTTTGGATTTAATCTCAGTTGTTTGGATTTAATCTCAGTTGTTTGGATTTAATCTCAGTTGTTTGGATTTAATATCAGTTGTTTGGGTTTAATCTCAGTTGTTTGGGTTTAATCTCAGTTGTTTGGATTTAATATCAGTTGTTTGGATTTAATCTCAGTTGTTTGGGTTTAATATCAGTTGTTGTGGGTTTAATCTCAGTTGTTTGGGTTTAATCTCAGTTGTTGTGGGTTTAATATCAGTTGTTGTGGGTTTAATCTCAGTTGTTTGGGTTTAATATCAGTTGTTGTGGGTTTAATCTCAGTTGTTTGGGTTTAATCTCAGTTGTTTGGGTTTAATATCAGTTGTTGTGGGTTTAATCTCAGTTGTTTGGATCTAATATCAGTTGTTTGGGTTTAATCTCAGTTGTTTGGGTTTAATCTCAGTTGTTTGGATTTAATATCAGTTGTTTGGGTTTAATCTCAGTTGTTTGGGTTTAATCTCAGTTGTTTGGATTTAATATCAGTTGTTTGGGTTTGATATCAGTTGTTTGGATTTGATCTCAGTTGTTTGGGTTTAGTATCAGTTGTTTGGGTTTAATATCAGTTGTTCTGGGTTTGGTCTCAGTTGTTTGGGTTTAATATCAGTTGTTTGGGTTTAATCTCAGTTTTGGGTTTAATCTCAGTTGTTTGGGTTTAATATCAGTTGTTCTGGGTTTAATCTCAGTTGTTCTGGGTTTAATATCAGTTGTTTGGGTTTGATCTCAGTTGTTTGGGTTTAATCTCAATTGTTTGGGTTTAATATCAGTTGTTAATATCAGGGATTTGTTCCCAGGAGCAGGCTGAGGGTAAGAGAGTGGGTTTTCTGACTTTAATTAATTATTTATTTTTTCAGTTAATTTTGGGTTTAAAATCGGAGGTTTTTTTCAAAACCGGAAGTCGGGCCAGGAGAGGCCTGGGGAAGTTTTTGGAGGGTTTAAAAGCGCACCAAAGTATACAGCGGGCAGCATTGTAGCGGGCAGCAGAGTGAGTGGGAAGTTGAGTGAGCTGTCAGGGCTTTGGCTCACAGGGCTTGGACGAGCAGGGGTGAGTTTTTGTTTCCTTACACTCTTATTAACTTTTCACTGTCTTACTTGACATAAAGTGTCCAGTATGAGTGTGAAACCAGTGTGTTGTTCCCAGTGTAGGATGTGGGAGGTCCTGGAGGCATCTGGCCTCCCGGACATCCACATCTGTGAGGGGTGTGTCGAGCTGCGGTTCCTGAGGGACCGTGTTAGGGAGCTGGAACTGCAGCTCGAGGATCTTAGGCTGATGAGGGAGAATGAGGAGGTGATAGACAAGAGCTATCATCAGGTGGTCACACCAGGGCAACGGGAGGAGGCCAAGTGGGTGATGGCCAGGAAGGGTAAGGCTAGGGTGGTTGAGAGCACCCCAGTGGATTTGCCTCTGCACAACAAGTACTCCTGCTTGAGTACTGCTGGGGGGGACAGCCCGCCTGGGGGAAGCAGCAGTGGCCGTGTCTCCGCAGTGGAGTCCAGCCCTGTAACTCAGAGGGCTAAGGAAAAGAGGAGGAAGGCGGTATTAATCGGGGACTCGATGGTGAAGGGGACAGACAGGCGTTTCTGCGGAGGTAGGCGGGATTCTCGCATGGTGGTCTGCCTCCCTGGGGCCGGGATCCAGGATGTCGCTAGTCGCGTCCCGGAAATCCTGAGGTGGGAGGGAGAGGAGCCTGAGGTAGCGGTACATATTGGTACCGCTGATGTGGGTAGGAAGGGAGAAGGGGTCATGAAAAGGGAGTACAGGGAATTAGGGAGACAGCTGAGAAAGAGGAAAGCAAAGGTAGTAATCTCAGGATTACTACCTGTGCCACGGGAAGGTGAGGGCAGGAATGGAATGAGGTGGAAGATGAATGTGTGGCTGAGGGACTGGTGCAGGGGGCAGGGATTCAGGTTCCTGGACCTTTGGGACCTCTTTAGGGGCAGGGGTGATCTGTATACAAAAAACGGGTGGAACTTGAATCACACGGGGACCAATATCCTGGCCGGTAGGTTGGCTAAGGTTACTGGGGAGAATTTAAACTAGATAGGTTGGGGGGAGGGGAGCTAGAAGAGTTGACTAGGATCAAGGAACTAATTGATGGGGTGGAGGATGCAGGGGTAAGGGGAATTACAAAATTAATGGTAGAGGAGAGGGTGCAAGTGAATGAAGGCGGTAATTTAGATAAGGGAGTAGAGGGAGAGGGTGTTCGCGACTCATCAAAGCGGGTCCAGATAAAAGCTGGAATAAGGACACTTTGCCTGAATGCACGAAGCATTCGGA
Source organism: Mustelus asterias (assembly GCF_964213995.1). Lineage (NCBI taxonomy): Eukaryota > Metazoa > Chordata > Chondrichthyes > Carcharhiniformes > Triakidae > Mustelus > Mustelus asterias. Next base: position 38,409,011 of record NC_135823.1, read on the forward strand.
ACAAGGTAAATGAGTTGATGGTGCAAATCAGCACGAGTGGGTACGATCTAGTGGCCATTACAGAAACATGGCTGAAAGGTGACCAGGACTGGGAGATGAATATCCAGGGGTATCAGGCGTTTAGGAAGAATAGACAGGAAGGAAAAGGTGGTGGGGTCGCGCTATTAATAAGAGATAATATCAGGGTAGTACTGAGGGATGACATAGGCTCTGAGGAACAAAACGTGGAATCATTATGGGTAGAGATGAGGAATAGTAGAGGGAGAAAGACACTAGTAGGTGTGGTATATAGGCCCCCAAATAATAATGTTGAGGTAGGGAGGGCTATAAACAAGCAGATAAGGGATGCGTGTAAAAACGGAACGGCAATAATCATGGGGGACTTCAACATGCACATTGACTGGCAGACTCAAGTCGGTAAGGGTGGAATGGAGGAAGAGTTCTTAGAATGCTGTCGGGATAGTTTCCTTGAACAGCATGTTACGGAACCGACGAGGGAACGAGCTATTTTGGATCTGGTATTGTGTAACGAGGTAGGTAGAATTAAGGATCTTATTGTGAAGGACCCTCTTGGGTCTAGTGACCACAATATGGTCGAATTTATGATTCAGATGGAAGAGGAGAAAGTTTGGTCCCAAACCAGTGTCCTCTGTTTGAACAGAGGGAAATATGATAGGATGAGGGATGAATTGGCTAAGGTAGACTGGGAGAGCAGGCTGGCAGGTAGGATAGCTGAGGAACAGTGGAGGATTTTTAAGGAGATCCTTTTCAGTTCTCAGCAAAAATATATTCCAGCAAAAAACAAGGATTGTAAGAAAAGGGAGAACCAGCCGTGGATAACGAAGGAAATAAAGGAGAGTATTAAAATAAAAACAGCTGCGTACAGAGTGGCCAAAAATAGTGGAGAAACAAGTGATTGGGAAAAATTTAAGAAACAACAAAGAGAGACTAAGAAAGCGATAAAGAAAGGAAGGATAGACTATGAAGCTAGGCTAGCAATTAATATAAAAAATGATAGTAAAAGTTTTTATAAATATATAAAAAGGAATAGAGTGGCTAGAGTGAATGTTGGACCCTTGGAGGACGAGAGGGGGGAGTTAATAGTGGGAAATGAGGATATGGCTGAGTCTTTAAATAAGTTTTTTGTGTCGGTCTTCACGGTGGAGGACACAAATAGTTTGCCAAATATTAACGATAGAGAGTTGGCAGCAGGAGAAATACTTAATACAATTAATGTTACCAGAGAGGCAGTGCTGGGTAGACTAATGGGACTGAAGGTGGATAAGTCCCCGGGTCCGGATGGAATGCATCCCAGGGTATTGAAAGAAATGTCAGAGGTAATAGTGGATGCGTTAGTGATTATTTATCAAAACTCGTTGCATTCTGGGGTAGTGCCGGTTGATTGGAAAACGGCTAATGTTACGCCGCTGTTTAAAAAAGGAAGGAGACAAAAGGCGGGTAACTATAGGCCGGTCAGCTTAACGTCTGTAGTAGGGAAAATGCTGGAATCCATTATTAAAGAGGAGATAGCAGGGCATCTGGATAGAAATGGTTCGATCAATCAGACGCAGCATGGATTCATGAGGGGAAAGTCGTGCTTGACGAACATGTTGGATTTTTATGAAGATGTGACTAGGGCGGTTGATGGAGGAGAACTGGTGGATGCGGTGTTTTTGGATTTCCAAAAGGCGTTTGATAAGGTGCCCCATAAAAGGCTACTGAAGAAGATTAGGGCACACGGAGTTGGGGGTAGTGTGTTAAAGTGGATTGGGGACTGGCTATCCGACAGGAAGCAAAGAGTCGGAATAAATGGGTGTTTTTCCGGTTGGAGGAAGGTAACTAGTGGCGTGCCGCAGGGATCGGTACTCGGGCCGCAACTATTTACCATTTATATAGATGATCTGGAGGAGGGGACGGAGTGTAGGGTAACGAAGTTTGCAGACGACACAAAGATAAGTGGAAAAGTGAATCGTGTGGAGGACGGAGAAGATCTGCAGAGAGATTTGGACAGGCTGAGTGAGTGGGCGAGGATATGGCAAATGGAGTATAACGTTGAGAAATGCGAGGTTATACACTTTGGAGGAAATAATAACAAATGGGATTACTATCTCAATGGAAACAAATTAAAACATGCTACCGTGCAAAGGGACCTGGGGGTCCTTGTGCATGAGACGCAAAAGCCCAGTCTGCAGGTACAACAGGTGATCAAGAAGGCAAATGGGATGTTGGCCTATATTGCGAAGGGGATAGAATATAAAAGCAGGGATGTCTTGATGCACCTGTACAGGGCATTGGTGAGGCCGCAGCTGGAATACTGTGTGCAGTATTGGTCCCCTTATATGAGGAAGGATATATTGGCATTGGAGGGAGTGCAGAGAAGGTTCACCAGGTTGATACCTGAGATGAGGGGTTTGGATTATGAGGAGAGGCTGGGTTTGTACTCGTTGGAGTTAACGTCTGTAGTAGGGAAAATGCTGGAATCCATTATTGGATTATGAGGAGAGGCTGGGTTTGTACTCGTTGGAGTTTAGAAGGATGAGGGGGGATCTTATGGAGACTTATAAGATAATGCGGGGGCTGGATAGGGTGGAGGCGGAGAGAATCTTTCCACTTAGTAAGGAAGTTAAAACTAGAGGACACAGCCTCAAAATAAAGGGGGGTCGGTTTAAGACAGAGTTGAGGAGGAACTTCTTCTCCCAGAGGGTGGTGAATCTCTGGAATTCTCTGCCCACTGAGGTGGTGGAGGCTACCTCGCTGAATATGTTTAAAGCGCGGATGGATGGATTCCTGATCGGTAAGGGAATTAAGGGTTATGGGGATCAGGCGGGTAAGTGGTACTGATCCACGTCAGATCAGCCATGATCTTATTGAATGGCGGGGCAGGCTCGAGGGGCTAGATGGCCTACTCCTGCTCCTATTTCTTATGTTCTTATGACATTTGTGTACATGTACGTAAAGTACATTTTAAAAGTTCCTTCATGGGCTGTTGGGGGGGACCGGGGGGGGGGGGGGGGGGGGGGGTCGCCGTCAACACCAACATTTTGTTGTTCATCCATGTTACTGTTGAGAAGGTGCTGGTGAGCACATTCTGAAGTCTGCTGAAGTCCATTTAATGTAGATACATCCATAGTGCTGTTAGAAAAAGAGATCCAACATTTTGATTCAGAGACAGTGAAGGAAAGGTATTTCACTTTCAAATCGGAATGGCACATGACTTGAAGGTGAACTTGCATGTGGTGGTACCCTCATGCATCCCTTGCTCTTGGCCTGCTAGGTGGTAGAGGTTGTGGGTTTAGAAGGTTCTGTTGAAGGAGGATTGGCAATTGCTGTAGTGCATCATATATATGGTACACACTGCTGCCGATGTGTGTGGTGGTGGAGGGAGTGAATTTTTTTGTTTATATATCCAATTCAATCCAATCAAAGTCCAATTCAAAGTCTCAGCAAGTGAGACATTCCAGATCCAAGCTGACAAGACCAGCTTCCCACTTCCTGTCTTCGGCTTGATCTACATGATCCATGCTGATTGGAGTAGGCATTGCACCTTCTCAAGGCTTGATATCATTTGCATCTTAGCCAAAAGGCCGAGATGCCACTTAAAAAAATTGCTTCAAAGCCGCAGTGTAACCTCATGACTTCAATCAAGTGCAGGAGGTTGATACTACACTTGACCTTGGCCAAAAGGCCTGTTCAAGGTGATGGATGGATTGCCAATCAGTCAGGCTGCTTTGTCCTTCATGGTGCACACATACACACATACACCTTGCACACACATAGACACATGCACACACACACATATATTCATGCTCACACATGCATACACACCACACATACACACATCTGCACGCTCATGAGAGGAAGTTAAGAGTTGTCTCCAGGAGGTGGGGAAAATCCTGGGAGAAAGCAGGATGAATTAATTCCATATTAATGACTTCACTCAGAGCTGATACTGAGACACACACTGGCCAATCAGTGTGTAAGATTTTGATAATTCTACTATTTATTAGGGTTTGTTGTTGGTCCTTAACCACTTTTTAAATGGTTTCATTTGAATTTCTATTAGTGAGACAAGGGGCAGTCAAGGCACTTGGGATGCTTTGCATCTGTTGTTTGTGAGAAATGACATCTAATTGTTTTATAATTTAAGTTGCTTAAGAGTCATATTTAGCAGCTCCGTTTGAAGAAATGGCTAAAAGTAGTTTGTTCTTAGACACCTTTACCGGAATTTTACTGTCCCGCCCGCCACGGGAATCATTGTGGGTGGGACATGGACCACACAAAGGTCCGTTGACCTCGGGTGGGATTTTCCGTCTTTGGGACAGCGCAGCCGGAAAATCCCACTCTTATGTTTAAACAAACCATGCATTGCTTAAATTGGTCTGTACTAGAAAGAAACATTTATTTTCTGATCGTATGATAGGAAGTGTTTTTAACAGTTGTTCTTAAGGGTTTTAGCATTTGTGGGACTGTGTTGAAATACGTTGACAAGAGAATGTGACTTTGTGACTATTGTATGGATAGGAAATGCATTTTGTTTGCAATAGAATGTAAACTCTGAGGGTCCTAAGGAAACATGGGATGAACATTTGTCTTTAGTCTATTTGGCTCTAGTTACAGAGATGGGGTGACATGAGATGACTTACAGTCTAAGCCAATGGAAGAGGTGAATTTGGATTATTTCCAAATAAGGGAGTAGGACTAATGAGAAGTGGTGATAAATTTTGGGAAATTGTAATCTTTACTGGCATGGTGTTACCATGACTTCTGTGATATGGCTTTTCTGCACCCAGTTCAATATTCAAAAAGGGAGATAGAGAAAAAACAGGGAATTATAGACCAGTAAGCCTAACATCGGTAGTGGGGAAAATTCTCGAATCCATTATCAAGGAATATGGCCGGCAACAGTGGCACAGTGGTTAGCACTGCTGCCTCACAGCGTCAGGGTCCTGGGTTCGATTCCTGGCTTGGGTCACTGTCTGTGTGGAGTTTGCACATTCTCCCCGTATGTGCGTGAGTTTCCTCCGGGTGCTCCTGTTTCTTCCCACAGTTCAAAGATGTGCGGGTTAGGTGGGTTGGCAATGTTAAATTGCCCCTTAGTTTCAGGGGGAACTTGCTAAGGCAAATGCATGGGGTTATGGGGATAGGGCCTGGGTGGGATTGTGGTCAGTGCAGACTCGATGGGCCGAATAGCCTCCTTCTGCACTGTGGGATTCTATGATTCCACGACTTTATAGCGGAGCATTTAGAAAGCAGTCGCAGGATCAGACAGAGTCAGCATGGATTTATGAAGGGGAAATTATGCTTGACAAATCTGTTAGAATGTAACTAGTAGAGTTGACAAGGGGGAGCCAGTCGATGTAATATATTTGGACTTTCAGAAAGCGTTTGACAAAGTCTCGCATAAGAGATTATCATGTAAGATTAAAGCGCATGGGATTGGGGGAAGTGTGTTGAGATGGATAGAAAACTGGTTGGCAGAGAGGAAACAAAGAGTAGGAATTAATGGGTGCTTTTCAAATTGGCAGGCAGTAACTAGTGGGGTGCCACAGGGATCAGTGCTGGCACCCCAGCTATTCACAATATATATGAATGATTTGGATGAGGGAACAAAATGTAACATCTCGAAGTTTGCAGATGATACCAAGTTGGGTGGGAGGGTGAACTGTGACGAGTATACAGAGATCTTTCAGAATGATCTGGACAGGTTGGGTGAGTGGGCAAATCAATGGTAGATGCAGTATAATTTGGATAAATGTGAGGTTATTCACTTTGGAAACAAAAACAAGAAGGCAGATTACTATATAAATACCTGAGGGGAGTGTGCAGCGGGACCTGGGTGCCCTTGTGCACCAGTCACTGAAGGTAAGCATGCAGGTGCAGCAGGTGGTAAAGAAGGCATATGGTATGTTGGCTTTCTTTGTGAGAGGTTTTGGGTACAGGAGCAGGGATGTGTTGTTGCAATTATACAGGGCCTTGGTGAGGCCATGCCTAGAATATTGTGTGCAGTTTTGGTCTCCTTTTCTGTGGAAGGATGTTCTTGCTCTCGAGGGAGTGCAGCGAAGGTTTACCAGGCTGATTCCGGGAATGGCGGAACTGATGTGTGAGGAGAGATTGACTAGGTTAGGATTGTTTTCACTGGAGTTCAGACGAATGAGGAGGGGATCTCATAGAGATTTATAAAATTCTAACAGGACTAGACAGGATAGATGAAGGGAGGATATGGTGGGGGAGTCCAGAACCAGAGGTCACAGTCTGAGGATTCGGGTAGACCATTTAGGACAGAGATGAGGAGACATTTCTTCACCCAAAGAGTGGTGAGCCTGTGGAATTTATTACCATAGGAAGTAGTTGATGCCAAAACATTGAAAGTATTCAAGAGGTGGCTGGATACTTGGAGCACTTGGAGCCAATGGGATCAAAGGCTACAAGAAGAAAGCAGGATTAGGCTATTGAGTTGGATGATCAGCCATGATCGTGATGAATGGCAGAGCAGGCGCGAAGGGCCAATTATCCTCTTCCTGCTCCTATCTTTTTTGTTTCTATTTTTCTATGTTTCACTTCAAAGACAGAGAAGAGAAAGACATAGCCTGTGCCAACAATGCTCAAGGACTCCGAGGGATGAGGAACTTCTATGTTTACTTCACTGCTTTATGTTAAGTATGATGTAAAATCTTACTTAATACATTCTGATTGATTTATACATACTAGTTATTTGCACCTTGTTAGGTCAACCACAAATCAGGATCCTAGTGTTAGAAATTAAAGAATTTGGACCTTAGAATTTTTAATTAGGAGGATTGTATTTCTCAGAACCCTAAAATCTTACAAGTACCAGAAAGCGGTGAATCGATTTTCCCAGTCTGCATTTGTACAGGAGTTTGTGTCACTAAAATAAGGAACATTTAATGTTTAGGAGACACCATCCAGTGTATTAAAATGAGATGATGTGTCTCCCAATATAGCGGGTGAGAATCATTCTCTGAATGTATCGAATTTCTCCTTGATCATTTTCATTTGATCAAGTCAGTGACTCAATGACTTAACCTAAGCATCCTAATCGGAAAAATTGAGTGAAGGAATTCAACATTTTCCTTCTTTTTTTATCTACGAGTATGCATCTTTCTGTATCACTCTTTATTCCCTCTCCATATCACCAGCCCCTGAACTGAATAACTTAATCAGCTTGTCAACTTAAACAGATTTCTTCTGATAATAGCCAACTCTTGCACGGCCTTAATGAAAAATATTGATTCGCATGGATTGCTTTACAGATTTATGAGGTGGCGCTGATCCTCCACTTGCTCACCTGAGGCTATCTCATTCAATGTGGGAATGATCCTCTGCTGTGTTTCTCCAGCTGGCAGTGGACCTCCGTCGATAAGGAACTTCTCCTCAGAGAAAGACAAACTCACAGTCCAGGAGGAGCCCCTAAATCAATAATTTAGTGAGTTCCACACCCAGCTATGAATTAACAAGCCCTAGTCACACATTATAGACTTGCAGTCAGCCAGCAAATCCTCCTGATACAACTGTAAGAAATTCCTTCATATTTTAGAAGAATGGGGAATCCAGCACTTGGTCTTTCATTCCCACAGAAATGTTTTGTACCACATGTGCTGGGACTGAATCAAAGCCTAAAGTGTCATTAATTCTGGCAGTCTGTTAAACTGGGCAGGAGCTGCAAATCTGCAAATTCATAGTTCTGTGTGTTGCCAACATTGCAGATCTCATGTTTTGATAAAACAGCTGGCATCTGTGCTCCAGGAATCAGAATTTAAATTGTGCAAAAAGGTTCAGGGGAACTGTTTTGTTTTCTTTAAAAATAGGTGTTCAAGTCAATTCACAATTATGAATAAAACTTCTGTTATCTTGTTCTTGCCTTACCATAAAAGATCCCTAATTTGTCAGTGGAATTACTCCTGTGGTGAAACATCCTATCCTCACATTTATGCCAAAACAGAAAAATCTTTCGGGTCTAGTCTGACTTCATAATCTACCTTGGGCTTCTGGTCCAGGACCCTAATACCTGGGATAAGAGAGTTTCCTGCGATGAGAGGCTGAATAAACTGGGCCTATATTCTCTGGTGTTTAGAAGAATGAAAAGTAACCTATCAAGGCAGCATTTGACCGAGCGTGGCATCAAGGAGTCCAAGCAAAATTGAAGTCAATGGGAGTCAAAGAGAACGAAGAACAAAGAAAATTACAGCACAGGAACAGGCCCTTGGGTCCTCCAAGCCTGCACCGACCATGCTTCCCGACTGAACTAAAACCCCCTACCCTTCCAGGGACCATATCCCTCTATTCAAGTTGGGGGAAAACTTTCCACTGGGTGGAGTCATACATGGCACAAAAATGGTTATGTTGTTGGAGATCATTAATTTCAGTCCTGGAACATTGTTGCAGGAATTCCTCAGGCTAGTATCCTAGGCCCATCCATCTTCAGCTGTTTTGTTAATGACCTTCCTTCCATATTAGGGTCAGAAGTGGGGATGTCCACTGATGATTGCACAATAGTCAGCACCTTTTGTGACTCCTCAGTTTCTGAAGCAGTCTGTGCCCATATGCAGCAAGACCTGGACAATATTCAGGTTTGGGCTGATAAGTGGCAAATAATATTCATGCCACACAAGTGCCAGGCAATGACCATCTCCAACAAAAGAGATCTAACCATCTCCCCATGACATTCAATGCTATTTGTTACCATTGCTGAATCCCCCCTATCAACATCTAGAGGATTACCATTGACCAGGACTGTACTGGTGTTAAAAATACTACAGCTACAAGAGAGGGTCAGAGGCTGGGAATTCTGTGGACAGTAACTCATCTCTCCAAAGCCTGTCCACCAACAAGGCACAAGTCAGGAGTATAATGGAATATGCTCCACTTGCTTGGATGAGCACAGTTCCAACACTCAAAACATTTGATATCATCCAGAACAAAGCAGTCTGCTTGACTGGCACCCCAGCTAGCACAATAAACATTCTTCACTCAAAGTGTTATGAATCTTTGAAATTCTCTACCCTGTGCCGTCATTGAGTATATTTAAGGCTGAGATAGACAGATTTTTGGTCTCTCAGGGAATCAAGAGATATGGGGAGCAGGCAGGAAAACAGCGTTGAAGCCCAATATCAGCAATGATCATATTGAATGACGGAGCTGGCTCGATGGGCACTATGATCATTTCCTGTGTCTATTTCTTGTGTTCTTGAGAAAAGAGTTGAGGGATGTGGGGAGGAAGGGAGGTAGGTGAGATTGAGGGAAGAGGTGGGGAGGTTGAGTTGAAGGGCAAGGGGAGGAGGTTAGATTAAGGTATATGATGAGAATGTAGGAAGATGCAATTGAGGAATATGGTAGAAGCAGACAGGATTAAGAAATATGAGGAGAAAGTGAGTAGGCGTTGAACATGGGAAGATGGTGGGGGATTGTGGGGGATGGCGGGCAGGTGGAATTCAAAGATGGAGTTGACTAGGTGGGATTGAGGGAAAAGGTGCATTGGTGTGTTTGAGAAAAAGGTGGTTAGGTTTGAGGGATATATTGATTAATGGGAAGGTGAATTTGAGGGAGATGGTGGGCAGGTATGGGCGAGGGAAATAGTGGGATGATGAAAATTGCAGGCTATATGGTGTTGTTCATTAGTACACTGATGTATTTTAACCCTGCTCCTCAGATACTCTCTTCACCTCATCCCATTGCTCTTCCATTGGCCACTTTTTCAGAAAGTCAATACAGAATTGCTCTTTACCTCCTCTGTCATTTGCCTTCCTGCCTTCAAAAGTCCTTTAAAAACATTGAATTGTCTTTGTTTGGCAGCTCTTCTGGTTTCTCCTTTTTCATTCCATTTGGAATCTAGTTGAAGGAACAGTAGAAAAATGCAAGGTCTTGTCCAAAATTCAATGTCAGTTCATTGGGCAGATAGTGACAATTTGTGAATATCTGGGACAGAATGGCTGGTACAGGCTGAAGACAGAACTGTCAATGAGACACTGTGCAATGTGACATTTGCGTTATCTAAGTTTTGTCGACATTTAATTCAGATAATGCACAACAAAAATGCTTCAGGGAGAGCTTGTAACCTTCTGACACAGAGAAATTATTTTGGCAGAGGTACAAATTTCTGCTGGAAAATGAGGCAGTCATTGAGAGAAAGATGGAGCAGAATGAGAGACAGACTGATATAGACTAAGGAGAGACAGAAAGCTAACAGAGTGAAAGAGACAAGTGTAAAGCAGAGAGAATGAGAGGAAGAGTGGAAACTGAGCGTAGAAAAGTGTGAGCAAAAAAAATGAGGGAGAATAATAGAGAGGGACAGGTAGAAACTGAGAGCGGGAAAAAATTAAGGGAGCAGGCTGAGAGAGTGAATGAGTGGGGGAGGGAAAGGAAGATACTTTCACTACAAAGAAGCTTATCCATTTTTAGTCTGTTATTCAATTCTGATAGGAACTTGCGGATAGCGAAGAGCATTGTCGGGCAATACAGCAGGATATAGATAGGCTGGAAAATTGGGCGGAGAGGTGGCAGATGGAGTTTAATCCGGATAAATGCGAAGTGATGCATTTTGGAAGAAATAATGTAGGGAGGAGTTATACAATAAATGGCAGAGTCATCAGGAGTATAGAAACACAGAGGGACCTAGGTGTGCAAGTCCACAAATCCTTGAAGGTGGCAACACAGGTGGAGAAGGTGGTGAAGAAGGCATATGGTATGCTTGCCTTTATAGGACGGGGTATAGAGTATAAAAGCTGGAGTCTGATGATGCAGCTGTATAGAACGCTGGTTAGGCCACATTTGGAGTACTGCGTCCAGTTCTGGTCGCCGCACTACCAGAAGGACGTGGAGGCGTTAGAGAGAGTGCAGAGAAGGTTTACCAGGATGTTGCCTGGTATGGAGGGTCTTAGCTATGAGGAGAGATTGGGTAGGTTGGGGTTGTTCTCCTTGGAAAGACGGAGAATGAGGGGAGATCTAATAGAGGTGTACAAGATTATGAAGGGTATAGATAGGGTGGACAGTGGGAAGCTTTTTCCCAGGTCGGAGGTGACGATCACGAGAGGTCACGGGCTCAAGGTGAGAGGGGCGAAGTATAACTCAGATATCAGAGGGACGTTTTTTACACAGAGGGTGGTGGGGGCCTGGAATGCGCTGCCAAGTAGGGTGGTGGAGGCAGGCACGCTGACATCGTTTAAGACTTACCTGGATAGTCACATGAGCAGCCTGGGAATGGAGGGATACAAACGATTGGTCTAGTTGGACCAAGGAGCTGCACAGGCTTGGAGGGCCGAAGGGCCTGTTTCCTGTGCTGTACTGTTCTTTGTTCTTTGTTCTTTGAGTTACTGAACAGGGTCTCCCTATGGTTTGAAGTGTGTCTAAAACTACTTTTGCCATACACTATAGCAGGTACCCAGGTATCGAACTAGTTTCCTGGTTCAGTGAATCACAGGCTTGAATTTTCAGGATGGTGGAAATGCCTGACATCCAGAAGGTCGGTAGGAAGCACATCCTTGCTGACCCCTACAGGCCCTCTGCCATTCCACACTCTACTGAGCGGTGACTGGTAGCAGGCGGGGCTTGGGTCCTCACTTGGAAAGATAACCCACCCTGGAGAGCTGTGGGCCAAGCAAAGTCGCCGACAGCTCTCCTGCCCATCCAGGCATAGCGCTGCAGTGGCTGGAAGAAGTACTGATGTGGAGATGCCGGCGTTGGACTTGGGTAAACACAGTAAGAAATTTAACAACACCAGGTTAAAGTCCAACAGGTTTATTTGGTAGCAAAAGCCACAAGCTTTCAGAGCGCTGCCCCTTCATCAGGTGAGTGGGATTTCAGCTCACAAACAGGGCACATAATGACATAAACTCAATTTACAAAATAATGGTTGGAATGCGAGTCTTTACAGCTAATCAAGTCTGAAAGGTACAGACAATGTGGGTGGAGAGCGGGTTAAGCACAGGCTAAAGAGATGTGTATTGTCTCCAGCCAGGACAGTTAGTGAGATTTTGCAAGCCCAGGCAAGTCGTGGGGGTTACAGATACTGTGACATGAACCCAAGATCCCGGTTGAGGCTGTCCTCATGTGTGCGGAACTTGGCTATTAGTCTCTGCTCAGCGACTCTGCGTTGTCGTGTGTCGTGAAGGCCACCTTGGAGAACGCTTACCCGAAGATCAGAGGCCCAATGCCTGTGATTGCTGAAGTGTTCCCCAACAGGAAAAGAACACTCTTGCTTGGTGATTGTCGAGCGGTGTTCATTCATCTGTTGTCGTAGCGTCTGCATGGTCTCCCCAATGTACCATGCCTCGGGACATCCTTTCCTGCAGCGTTATCAGCTAGACAAAATTGGCCGAGTTGCAAGTGTATGTACCGTGTACCTGGTGGATGGTGTTCTCATGTGAGATGATGGCATCCGTGTCGATGATCCGGCACGACTTGCAGAGGTTGCTGTGGCAGGGTTGTGTGGTGTCGTGGTCACTGTTCTCCTGAAGGCTGGGTAGTTTGCTGCAGCCAATGGTCTGTTTGAGTATGTATGGTTGTTTGAAGGCAAGAAGTGGGGGTGTGGGGATGGCCTTGGTGAGATGTTCATCTTCATCAATGACATGTTGAAGGCTACGGAGAAGATGTCGTAGCGTCAGAACTGTCGATCGATGAGTCGAGCGCCATATCCTGTTCTTATGAGGGCATCTTTCAGCATCTGGAGGTGTCTGTTGCGATCCTCCTCATCTGAGCAGATCTTGTGTATACGGAGGGCTTATCTGTAGGGGATGGCTTCTTTAACGTGTTTAGGGTGGAAGCTGGAGAAGTGGAGCATCGTGAGGTTATCCGTGGGCTTGCGATACAGTGAAGTGCTGAGGTGACTGTCCTTGATAGAGATGCGTGTATTCAAGAATGCAACCGATTCCGGAGAGTAGTCCATGGTGAGTCTGATGGTGGGATGGAACTTGTTGATGTCATCATATAATTGTTTCAGTGATTGTTCACCATGAGTCCAAAGGAAGAAAATGTCATCGATGTATCTAGTGTATAGCATCGGTTGAAGGTCCTGTGCAGTGAAGGGGTCTTGTTCGAACCTGTGCATGAAGATGTTGGCATATTGAGGTGCGAATTTGATCCCCATGGCTGTTCCGTGTGTCTGGATGAAGAACTGGTTGTTGAAGGTGAAGACATTGTGGTCCAGGATGAAGCGGATGAGTTGTAGAATTGCATCTGGAGATTGGCAGTTGTCGGCGTTGAGTACTGAGGCAGTTGCAGCAATGCCATCGTCGTGGGGGATGTTGGTGTCGAGTGCCGAGACATGCATTGTGACGAGGAGCGCTCCTGGTTCAACTGCTCCATGTGTGCTGAGTTTCTGTAGGAAGTCTGTAGTGTTGCGACAAAAGCTGGGAGTTCTTTGTACAATGGGTTTCAAGATGCCCTCAATGTAGCCGGAGAGGTTCTCGCACAGGGTCCCATTGCCTGATACGATGGGACAGCCAGGTGTGTTTGTCTTGTGTATCTTCGGGAGGCAGTAGAAATCCACCAGGTACACAGTACATACACTTGCAACTTGGCCAACGTTGTCTACCTGATACGCTGCAGGAAAGGATGTCCCGAGGCATGGTACATTGGGGAAACCATGCAGACACTACGACAACGGATGAATGAACACCGCTCGACAATCACCAGGCAAGAGTGTTCTCTTCCTGTTGGGGAACACTTCATCAGTCACGGGCATTCGGCCTCTGATCTTCGGTTAAGCGTTCTCCAAGGCGGCCTTCACGACACACGACAACGCAGTCACTGAGCAGAGACTGATAGCCAAGTTCCGCACACATGAGGACAGCCTCAACCGGGATCTTGGGTTCATGTCACAGTATCTGTAACCCCCACGACTTGCCTGGGCTTGCAAAATCTCACTAACTGTCCTGGCTGGAGACAATACACATCTCTTTAACCTGTGCTTAACCCTCTCTCCACTCACATTGTCTGTACCTTTAAGACTTGATTACCTGTAAAGACTCGCATTCCAACCATTATTTTGTAAATTGAGTTTTTGTCTTTATATGCCCTGTTTATGAACTGAAATCCTACTCACCTGATGAAGGGGCAGGGCTCCGAAAGCTAGTGGCTTGCGCTACCAAATAAACCTGTTGGACTTTAACCTGGTGTTGTGAGACTTCTTACTGGAAGAAGTACTGCAGTGCTCTGCCTGAGACTAAGTGCAAGGTGAATGGCAGGGGTCCTGGGGAGGAGAGGGTGGCATTTGAGGGATGCAGGAGGTGATCTCTGTCTTGGAGGATAGGCTGGTGCGGGGCTGGTGGGGAAGGAGGTCTGGAGATCTCCGGTCCATGAAAGGAGGATTCCTCCAGTCAGTAATGGCCTTCCAATGGAGGCACCCCCCCCCCACCCCTCCACACCTCCTCCTCCTCCTCAGAGGGGGTTCCATCCATTCAATTTGACGCTCCCCCTCCTGCCTCAAAACCCAGCAGAGAAGAGTAACATTCAGCCATAGAATGGTTGCGACTCGAACTGTCATGGTCACTGCAAGAACAGCACAATGAGTCCCACTCCCCTGCCTTTTCCCTGGAGCCCTGAAAGTGTTTTCTCTTCAGGGGCTTATCCAAATCCCTTTTAAAAGCCATGGTTGAATCTGCCTCCTTTGTTGTGTTTTTATAATGATATGAAGGCACCAATTGCTCATACGGGATTGTGTAAACACCTTGTGGATTCATTTATTTAAACTAGGCATAATGACACACATACATGGATAGAAAGCTTGAAGACATCAGCAGCAGAGTTGTGTGTGCTGTATTCTGCACACAGGCCAAATTGAAACTGAGACTGGATCACATGACACATTTCCCTTCCAAAGATGGCCTGCTGCTTTTCTTTAAAGACAGATCATAACACCCTCGGACTGTTCATTCTAGATCCTAACTACTTGCTGCATGAAATCGATTTTCCTCATGTCGTCATTGGTTCCTTTGTCAATTAAATCAATCTCTGGGTCGCCACACCTTCGCCCGTTGGGAACAGTTTTTTCCTATCTGACCAGACCTTCATGATTTTGAACACCTCTATCAAATCTTCTCTCAATCTTTTTTTCTCTGAGGAAAAATACCCCAACTTCTCTAATCTATCCACTTAAATTCCTCATCCCTGGGACTATCCTCGTAAATCTTTTCTTTATTCTCTCTCTAATGTGTTTACATCGTTATGAAAGTCTGGTGTCCAGAATTCGATGCAATAATCTATTTGAGGCCGAACCAGTATTTTATAACTTCCTTGCTTTTGTACTCTATGCCTGCATTGATAAAGCTCAGGATCCTGTATGCCTTATTAACCACTTTCTCAACTTACCCAGTTCCCTTCAATGATTTGTGCCCATATACCCGTGGGCCCCCATCTGCAACGGGTAGTGTTGGGAAAGCTGCAGTGTATGAGTGTATGGAGTGCATTCATTTAAGTTGATAAGTTTCTTTTAAAGTTTTACTATTTTTTTGTGGGGGTAGGCTAATATCTCCCCTTCAAATGGGAGTATAGAAGACATTCCTCCTTCAAGTGGGGCTCTAAATTGGGTTACATGTGCAACATGTGAAGAGGTATACCCATAGGCCCTTCTGCTCCTGCACCCTGTGGAATTGCATCCTTTATGTTATATTGCCTCTTCCCCTTCTTACTACCAAATTAATCATTTCACAGCTCCCTATATTAAATGACATCTGCTACGTGTCTGCCCTATTCACCAGCTTATGTTCTCTTGAAGTCGATCACTATTCTCCTCGCAGTTTACAATATTCCCAAGTTTTGTGTCATCTGCAAATTTTGAAATGATGCCCTGTACATCCAAGTCTGGGTTATTAGTATAGATAAGAAAAGCAGAGTTCCTAACACCTTCCCCTGAGGTACCCCACTATACATTCCTCAGTCTGAAAAACGACTGATTTCTGCTTTCTGTCTCTCAGCCAATTTCATATCCATGCTGTCACTTGCCTTTTTATTCTATGGGCTTCAACTTTACTGCCAAACATGTTATGAGGCTTTTTGGAAGTCCATTCACACCACAGCAACCAGCACGTTACCCAAATCATCCCTCTCTGTCACCTCATCAAAAACTCAATCAAGTTTAAACGCAGTTTGCCTTTAACAAATCCTTCTATGATCTTCCTTGATTTCGGGCGGCACAGTAACACGGTGGTTAGCACTGCTGCTTCACAGCTCCAGGGACCTGGGTTTGATTCCCGGCTTGGGTCACTGTCTGTGTGGAGTTTGCACATTCTCCTCGTGTCTGCGTGGGTTTCCTCCGGGTGCTCCGGTTTCCTCCCACAGTCCAAAGATGTGCAGGTTAGGTTGATTGGCCATGCTAAAAAAAAAATTGCCCTTAGTGTCCTGAGATGCGTAGGTTAGAGAGATTAGTGGGTAAATCTGTAGGGATATGGGGGTAGGGCCTGGGTGGGATTGTGGTCGGTGCAAACTCGATGGGCCGAATGGCCTCTTTCTGTACTGTAGGGTTTCTATGATTCAGAAGGAACTAATACATTACTGGATGGTATTTCAGGCTGTAAAATGTCAAACAGATGTATTAATTATTGAATGGGCAAGTTAATAATAAGAATGAAGAATTAGAATACAAGCTTAACTATCTCTCCTCAAGTTGGTGGAACATTGTCAAGTCTCACTTGCATCAGTAAGCAGGTTTTTCTTCCAGACTCTCAGCAGTTCTTTCCCTGATGTTTCTGGATTCTAATGCCCAGGCCTTGTCCATGTTCCCAACTATCTTAAATTAAGAATAAATGCTAAGGGTACAGACAATAGATCCCCACTTTTTGAACAGGATCTTCCTTCTGGCGACAGGCAAAAGAGTTCCACACTGTTTCCAGGTCCCCAAGCTGTCCCTGAAAGGCAACGATTTTCATCCCCTTCAATAGCCCGGAGATGAGCTCACTGTCCAACTAAGGACAGCAGGAGGGTGTCAAGGATTGCCTGGAGTGCTATACCCACCCCTCTCCCGCTTCTCGGAGACTGCCTGCAGTCACCTAACAGTCCTCACCGCTGTGGGGACCTGAATGCCAACCAGAAAATCCCAGTCCTTTAATTGGCCTCAATAGTTTCTTAACGAGGCACGTCGGTTACCCACTGCATGTTTATCTTTGCCACCTCTCCATCCCTCCTCTGAAAGAATGATCCTGGGATTGGATAGAGCTGGCGAATTGAGGTGCAGACTAGCAGAACTATCTTTAGCTCCCACTGTCTACATTCCCAGCCCCAATCCCGCTCTCTCGGCTTGTTTGGTTGACGTAAGTGTCATTACAATGCCCCATAGAACCCCATCCCAGTAAGAAGTGAATCATTCCGGCACAGTGAAGGAGAGAAAAGGACAGGAAGAAAATTAATTACAAGGAGGCTCAATGAACAATTTCTATGTTCCTCTCCTGAGCTCTGATGTAAATTGAAGTCAACATAAGAGCGACATGCAGCTCCACACTGCACATTAGCATACATGTCAAATTTGTATCTTCCATCTGCTGACAAGAAGGGCACACATATGCAAAATGAAATGTTTCTGCAAATCTGTTATCCAATTATCTTCATGCATTTTAATACAGAGCACTGACAAATAAAGCAACTTAAAAAGGCATCCTTGATAATGGAATAGAAGGTGAGAGCACCCAGGTACTTTGACTGTCACAGACGTAGCTCACCGCTAGAAGACGGGGTTTACGCAACAGATCCACTTGACTGATTTTGGGGGGGTTTATTCTACAGCAGCCTTGAGTAGGAAGCCCCTCCCCATGAGAAGCCCCTCTTCCAAATACATCTCTGCACTGTAACTGATTGAAAGAAGGCCGTGTTTGATTCAGGGGAAATTGATTGCTGTCTGCGGATATAGAGTGAAAAACAAAGACATAACCTCGTGCCTCTCCACTGCCACGGATATTCTCTTTGGCTTCTGCACACTCGCAGGCAACAGACTTCTGGCTAATTTACTTTCCCTGGGAATCTAACGCATACTTCTATAAGTGTTCTTATAATATAATCTCCTGATGAGCTGAGGGTATGCTGAAGTGTGAATGTTAATTAATTGATTTCTTTCCACTTGTTACTAATAAGGTGGGAGCCTAAGTACAGAAAAGCAAACATTTGTTCCATGGTAACCACATTTTTAATTATTGCTTGATTTGTTCAGTTGGTGTTCTTTTTATTTCATCCCTGGAGATATGGAATGAAGCATTTGGATCAACAGAAATGAGATGCTTTTCCATTTGCATTTTTCTCTTATCTGTTACGTATTGATCCTTGAATGTTCTCCATATTGAATGCTTCAAAAACAACACAGTGGAAATTTAAATTTGATGTGCCCCAAAATTTCTGCAGAACATCCCGTGCACATTGAACCGTCATCTCTGAATCTTCTCTCCCCTCTGGAGGCCCTCTTCCTCCAGATCCTCTGCTTCAAGTCCTCCTTGGGACCCATCCCCCTTTGGGTTCTTGAATGAAAGGATACTTATCCTGTGGAGCCAGGAAGAGCAAGTGACCACATCTCCAACCCCTGGGTTGTTAGAAGACCTTTCCCACCTGCTAACCCCATATTGGGCCATCAGCTTCACTTCAAGTTGCAAGACAGTAGTAACAGTGATACAGGCACTGAGGGGTCACATGTAAAATATTATTAACTAGGCTGAAAGCCTAATTTAGGCCAGACTTGGAGTTCCCATTTGACGAGTCCCCCCCAGTGATGAGTCCAGTGCTAAAATAAACCCAAATGAATTTCAACTCCAAAGCATCTCCAAGGAAAAAGAGTAGCAGCGTCTGAAAACTACAGGAGACAGAGATTGTTGAAGATGGACAACCATTATGAAATATTTCCGTGAAAGTGGGAAGGTGTCAATAGATTAGAAACAGGACAATATATGTCTGACAATCCAAAACAGAGACAAGCCAAATGCAGACAACGACAAACCCATTACTCTTTCCTCAATCCTAAAGATAATAGGATAAATTATCAAGTTTAAATCTGGTGCTGAAATCTTTGGGCATTCCAGACAGGAATGAAGAATTGTTGCAATTCACCGATGCGCTCTTTGAATGTTGGTTATGGCATAACCACTGTCATCTCTTTAAGTAACGTTCCCAACCCATCATCGCCAACTCACACCACATACCATTGTAGTTTTCTTTATTTAAATTCAGAACCCTGGTCTCAGAATCAACTACATCACTCTCCATCTTGATGAAGAATTCTAACATATTATTGTCACTCATTCTCGTCTTGCACAACAGATTGCCAATTATTCCTTTTTCATTACAATTCTCAGTGTAGGATAGGCTGTTGTCTAGTTGGATCCTCAACATATTGGTCCAGAAAACCATTCCATATATACTCCAAAAATTCCTCCTCTGCAGTATTGTTACTAATCTGATTTGCCCAATCTATATGCAGATTAAAGTCACCCATAATTACAGATGTTCCTTTATTATATGAATCTCTAATTTTGTTTTTTGACTTCCTCAACATCACCACTACAGTTTGGGATCTATATTTAACACCCACAAATATTTTGTGCCCCTTGGTGTTTTGCTCTATGTTTAGCTCTATCCATACAGATTCCACATTGTCGGAGCTAATATCCTTCCTCTCAATTGCGTTAGTTTTCTTTTTAACCAGCAATGCAACTCTACCGCCTTTTCCTTTTTGACTGTCCTTTCTAAATACTCAATACCCCTGGATGTTTAGTTCTCATCCTTGGTCACCCTGCGGCCATGTCTCCGTAATCCCAACTGTATCATACCCGTTTACATCTATTTGCACAATTAATTCATCCACTTCATTGCGAAGGCTTCACGCATTAAGGCACAAAGCCATAAGTCTTGTCTTTATAACATCCCTTGTCCCAGCCCTGCCCAGGTGTAAGGTTTGTTTGTGCTGGTCCCACCTCCCCTAGAACTGGTCCCAATGTCCCAGGAATCTGAAACCCTCCCCCTCACATCATCTTTTCAGCCACATATTCATCTGATCTACCCTGGTATTTCTACTCTGACTAGCATGTGGCACTGGTAGTAATCCTGAGATCAATACCTTTGAGGTCCTACTTTTCAAATTACTTCCTAACTACCTATGTTCTGCTTTTAGGAACATAAACTTTTTTTAACCTATGTCATTTGTACCGAAGTGTACCATGACCACTTGCTGTTCACTCTCTCCCTCCAGAACGACCTCTGAAACATGCTTGACCCTAGCACCAGGGAAGCATCATACCATCCTGGAGTCTTGTTTCTACAGAAATGTCTATCAATCCCCCTTACAATTGGATCCCCTATTACTATTACATTCCCACACGTTTTACTCCTCTCCCGTGTAGCAGTGCCAACTGAGGTGCAACAAATTTGACTATTGCTGCTTTATCCTGAGAGTGCTAGCCTTGCTCACATCCGGACCCCTGTTGAATGTGTAAAAAGTCAATAGTCCGTTTAGCACCAGACTGCAGACCACAATAATGGAGATGGACAGGAAGCATGAAGTTTGTTTCCTGAGTCAATCTCAAACTAGCCTCATTGACTCCACTCTCAATCCCAAACTAATTCTGCTGCTCCCTCTCTCCCCACTGTCCTGTGTCCATTCTTTTTACCCTCTCAGGTGGAGTTAAGAGATCCAGTGTGACGGTTTGAATAGGGCAGGTGAATTTTTCCCAGTGCCCTGGCCAATGTTTATCACTGAAAAACGATCATCTCAGTCACTATCACATTGCTGTTTATGGGATTTTCCTATGTGCAAATTGGCTGCTGCATTTCCTATATTGCAAGAGGGGTTATGGTTCAAATGTGCTTCAATCACTGGAAAATGCTTTGAGTCTTCCTAAAGTCATAAAGGGCATTATAGAAATGCAAGTTTTTCTTTCTTTCAAGCCTTTCAGTTTACTAAGTAACCTATTGCCAAATGAAATATTTGCCAAGATATTTCCTTACAATTAGGGAGCCGGGTGTCACCTGGAGAGACAACATTTGCAGCTTTATAATGCTTCAATCCCAGCCTACAGCTCCTTGTCGCAGAAAGATTCTCCGAAACATTGACAATGTGTTTAAGGGTGATAATCTGTCCTCGCCACTTAGGATTTCAAATTTCATTCAGAATTTAAGCTAATGTCATTATGTGTTCAGTAACCCCAGAACATCTTTCTCTAAGCTGAGAAATATCACTGCACTTTATTCTTTCTCTTCAAAAGAAATGCCACAAAAAACATCTTATTGATGCTTTAGCAAGTCTTCTACCTGATGTTACTACTGGTGTTGAACCTTTTGTGACACCTTATATTACACGAATGCTCTCCTGGTCCCAGAAGAATCCTCCTTCCCACTGCCTGCTCCTCTTTGCCCACCTCCTGTGATGGTCCCGTCCTCAGAAATTAACTTCAAATCTCTAGCTCAGCTCTGCAAAGGAGCTGTCAGGTTTCTTGACCACCGCCCTGCCCCACCCGAGCTCAGAACCTGATTGGTAAACTCTGAGGCTGGTTCCAAAGGTCAGTGAGAGCAATCATCTTTAGCCTCTCTGAAGTTGCAGTTGTCCCTCAGTGCTTTTGCCACAAAGGCATTGATCGACTAATCAAAGAAAACCAGCCCTGATCTGTTATAGACAAAATATGTCTCACTAGCTTAATTGAATTATTTGCTGAGAATTACAGAGAAGGTTTCTTAAGATAGTACAGTTGATGTTGTGTGAATGAACTTTGGTGAACAAAGTTAGACAAAATGCCACACAGGAGGCTTGTTCAGAAGCTAGACCTCCATGGAATGATGGGGAAGATGGTGGGATGAATATAGAATTGGTGGTGGATGGATGTTTTTAAGACTGGGAGGTGATTTGCTGTGATTAGTTACTCTTTTCAATGGGCTAGACTTGGATGCAGGAGCGTCATAAAGTTTGCAGATGACATAAAATTTAGCAAAGTAGCAGAGAGGGATGAGGTTAGTTATAGACTTCAAGGTGATGTAGACAGGATGGTGAAATGGGCAGAAGTATGGCAGATGAATTTCAATGCAGTGATGTGAAATGATGCCCTTTGGGAGGCTACACTATAAATGACATGATTTTAAAAAGTGTAGTTGAGCAGAGAGAGTTTGATGCCCATATTCACAAATCCCGAAAAGTGGCAGGGCAGCTTGATACCCTGCTTTTAAAAAAGGATACGGGTTATTGCACCTTAAGTGCTGTAAGCTATGAGGCTCTGGGCCGAGTACAGGAAGGTGGGATTAGAAAGGGCACCTGGATGTCCTCGGGCTGGCTTGGACAAGATGGGCTGAATGGCCTCCTCCTGTGCTGTAACTTTTCTATGGTTCTATTGGGTTTATAAACAAAGGAATAGAAAAGCAGAGAGAAACTACAAAAACCACTCAGTAGGCCTCAGCTGGAATAACATGGACAAATCTGGGCACCACGCTTTAGGAAGGATGTAGAAGCCATAGAAAGAGTACAGGGGTGCTTTACTAGAATAATACCTGGGATTAGGGGCTTCAGTTATGAGGAGAGGTTGGAAAAGCTCAGATTGTTTTCTGTTGGAATGAAGAAGTCTGAGAGGTATACTAAATGATGAGAGGTTTTTCTCGAGTACAGAGTAAAGCTATTCCCTCTGAACAGGTCAATAACTTGAGGTCATTGATCAAAAGACCATTGGCAAAAGATCTAGGAGAATTATTTTCATTCTGCAGGTTGTCAGGATTTGGAACACTGGATGTGAAAAGGTGGTGGAAGTTGATTCTGTAAATAATTTTAAAAGGAAGTCAGACAGATATTTGAGGAAGAGGAACTTACAGGGTTATGCACAGGGGTGTGAGATACAGCAGGGGTGTGGAATACAGCAGGGGTTTGGGGTACAGCAGGGGTGTGGGATACAGTAGGGGTATGGAATATTGCAGGGATGGGGATACAGCAGGGGTGTGGGATACAGCAGGGGTGTGGGATACAGCAGCGGTGTGGGATACAGCAGTGGTGTGGGATACAGCAGGGGTGTGGGATTAGGCAGGGGTGTGGGATTAGGCAGGGGTGTGGGATTAGGCAGGGGTGTGGAATTAGGCAAGGGTGTGGAATAAAGCAGGAGTGTGGGGATACAGCAGGGGTTTGGGGATACAGCAGGGGTTTGGGGATACAGCAGGGGTTTGGGGATACAGCAGGGGTTTGGGGGATACAGCAGGTGTTTGGGGATACAGCAGGGGTTTGGGGATACAGCAGGGGTTTGGGGATACAGCAGGGGTTTGGGGATACAGCAGGGGTTTGGGGGATACAGCAGGGGTTTGGGGGATACAGCAGGTGTTTGGGGATACAGCAGGGGTTTGGGGATACAGCAGGGGTTTGGGGATACAGCAGGGGTTTGGGGGATACAGCAGGGGTTTGGGGGATACAGCAGGGGTTTGGGGGATACAGCAGAGGTTTGGGGGATACAGCAGAGGTTTGGGGGATACAGCAGGGGTTTGGGGGATACAGCAGGAGTTTGGGGGATACAGCAGGGGTTTGGGGATACAGCAGGGGTTTGGGGATACAGCAGGTGTTTGGGGGATACAGCAGGGGTTTGGGGGATACAGCAGGGGTTTGGGGGATACAGCAGGGGTTTGGGGGATACAGCAGGGGTTTGGGGGATACAGCAGGGGTTTGGGGGATACAGCAGGGGTTTGGGGGATACAGCAGGGGTTTGGGGGATACAGCAAGGTGTCGTTAAGAATTGGGGAAAATTAAGATAAAAAAGGAAATTGGAATGAAATAAAACAGAGTTGATAAGGGCAAATGTTTGGAGAGATGTTGAGGTGTAAGTCAGCATGAGTAAAGCAAGCACTTCCCTCAGTGATGCGAGGAAAACAATGGGGGTATAGAAGAGGTAACTTCAAAGTGGAGAGATAAGGAAATTGACATGTACATGCCAAAGGCCAATAACATCAAAGGGAAAGAATGATATATCCATATCACACTGACTGAGGAAAGACACAATCACAGCTAATACCACAGCCACACCCAGCTACAGAAACCTGAAAAGAACTAGCAGATTTTGCCTGCACTGACACTGAAGACAGTTTTCCCAAATGTGGCCACATAACCTGTGTGTGGTAGTTATTTGCTGGATTTAGTTCATAGTTACGTAATATTGGACATTGTTTAGAAACAAATGGGCATCTCAGAGGTCATGCAACATCGATAGTTGGGAACCAAGAGGTAGTTTCATGTAACATGTGTGTATAGCTATCAGTTTACCTAAATGTTTTAGCATTTTGTAGTCCTTTTTGTCATGTGTCTTTTTTTCTTTTTATATTAATAAATATTCTTTCTTAATTGTTAACATAACAACTGGAATATTCCTCCCTGATTCACATATTTTTCTCACAGTATATCATATTGAAAATATACATCACTCAGAACCTGTGTTCCAAATTACACTTCGGGGTTTTTGGGATATTCTTGCATTTAACATCAGTGGGGTTCTTAACAGTGTGGGTTACAGTAGCATTGTGGGATACAGCAGGGGTGTGGGATACAGTAGGGATGTGGGATACAGCAGGGGTGTGGGTTACAGCTCGATGTGGGATACAGCAGGGGTGTGGGATACAGTAGGGATGTGGGATATAGCAGGGGTGTAGGATGCAGTAGGGATGTGGGATACAGCAGGGATGTGGGTTACAGCAGGATGTGGGATACAGCAAGGGTGTGGGATACAGTGGGGATGTGGGATACAGTAAGGGTGTGGGATACAGCGGAGATGTGGGATACAGTAAGGGTGTGGGATACAGTGGGGATGTGGGATACAGTAAGGGTGTGGGATACAGTGGGGATGTGGGATACAGTAAGGGTATGGGATACAGTGGGGATGTGGGATACAGTAAGGATGTGGGGTACAGTGGGGATGTGGGATACAGTAAGGGTGTGGGATACAGTGGGGATGTGGGATACAACAGGCGTGTGGGACTACTGCAGGGCAGTGGGATACAGCAGGGATGTGTGGGATACAACAGGGATGTGGGGGTTACAGCAGGCATGTGGGGACTACAGCAGGGGTGTGTGACACAGCAGGGGTGTAGGATACAGCATTGGATGTGGGATACAGCAGTGGTGTGGGATACAGCAGTGGTGTGGGATACAGCAGTGGTGTGGGATACAGCAGGGATGTAGTTTACAGTAGGAGTGTGGGATATAGCAGCGATGTGGGGGCTACAGCAGGGGTGGAGGATACAGCATTGGGTGTAGAATACAGCAGGGGTGTAGGATACAGCATTGGGTGTGGAATACAGCAGCGGTGTGGGATACAGCAGGGATGTGGGGGCGACAGCAGGGATGTGGGGGCTACAGCATTGGGTGTAGGATACAGCAAGGGTGTAGGATACAGCAGGGGTGTAGGATATAGCCTTGGATGTGGAATACAGCAGGGGTGTGGGATACAGCAGGGATGTGGGGGCTACAGCAGGAGTGTAGGATACAGCATTGGGTGTAGAATACAGCAGGGGTGTAGGATACAGCATTGGGTGTGGAATACAGCGGGGCTGTGGGATACAGCGGGGATGTAGGATACAGCAGGGGTATGGGGATTAAGCATGTCAGCACAGGCATGGTGGGATAAAAGGCCTCCTCTGTATTGTAAGGTTCTATGTTCTGTCATGTTAAATGCTTCACCATAGAATTGCTGTTTTGATGACGGTGTTGCAAAATTAAAATCCAAACAGCCAGTCGCAATGATAATGACTTGATTCCCCTGGCAACATAGCTGCCATGCAATTGGCCTGTGGGTGTACATCTACTAGAGATGAAGAGAAAAAAATAAACTTTCCCATGTTTTGAAGTAGCTGGAAATGTCAGACTGTGCATGTCTGAGTGCGATAAGGCAGAACTGAAGTTATAATTTATCTCACTGCTCAAGAAAGTTCAGAGCTTCACAGCCCTTGTGATGTGTTTGGGAAGTTGGAGGGAAAGTCAGTTTTCTAACTTCAGCTATCTGCAGTCTTTAACCATCGTGATCCTATCCTGATTCTCAACCAGACTCTGAAAAAGCAAACCTTGTCACAATCCACGAAGCTCAGACATAGCTTATTCTCCCTGGGTGAGCCCAAAAAGGAGGAACTGCGTTCCATACAGCTCCCCAGATCCACTTTGCAATCGGTTCCATGACCCCGAAACTTGTGTCAGGGTCAGAACACTCTAAACATCTTACACTTCCACCTCGGGGACCTATCCTGCGATACCATTATTGTGTAGACACTTCTGTTGCAGGATGAAATAAACAAATCCGCAGCGAGGACAAAGAATATTTGGAAACAGAGAATCTCAATGGACGTGATGTAGTCGATCTGATGGGAGTCTCACCCACCACTTGCTTCCCTGTCAGCTTTCTGTGGGGATTATTCAATGGAATCAAATGCCTTTCGGGCACCTGATTGACCACCTTTGGGCCTTTGTCACATTGCGATCCATTGTTTAATCTGCTGAGAACAGTCAGCCTATCAGAGGCGGGCAGCTTGTCACTGCTGCCAGCACTGCTCTCATCTGAGCCCCCGAATTGTGGGGAGCACTAGGCCACAGGTTAGTGAAGGCGGGATTGGGGGGGGGTCACGAAATGGGGGTCAGGGTCACGAGACGGGGGTCAGAGGAGCACTCCCAGAAGGCCACTGGCAAAACTGTGGGGTCGCCGTTTAATCCTTGAGCCAGCACTAAATTGCATTGGGCTCAGGGATAATGGATGTTAATTTGCTGATTAACCTCCTGCTGTTGCCAGCTGAGAATCCCACATCAGCCCCTTCCACCCTCTGACTGAGTCGGATGTGGTTTTCCAGCTGCCATGAGCTTGGTGTGGGGACTCTCCTACACCATGGTTCCCAGCACAATGGGCTGCATTAAATCCAGCACAATGTCATCCAGTGGAGAACGAAGGATCAGCTGATTTGAGTTCAGATGGAGGCTTTCAACCCTATCCTGCCAGTTCAGAGGTAGATCCTGAGTAATCTCTGTAAAGACTATTGAAGAGATGGCTATTGGATCTTTCTGCAATCATTGAGTAGGTACTGTGGAAATCAGCAACAAAAACCATCATCATTAACCTTCGCAAAGACTTGTTGGCCAGTTCAGACCAGCACAATGCCCCACCCGCCACCCTGCCCCCAGCACATCCCCATCTTGGTTTACTGTGTGCGTTCTTCTGACTAATGCACAATATCCATCACTCTGGTAATGCACAGTATTAATTACCAATGATTGTTAATCCCCCATCAAACATCCATCGGTTTCCTTATTCATTAGTCCTTTATCATGGTATGGCAGATCACTGTCGTTCTCCCAGACATTGGCCAACTGGGAGCTGATTGTCTCCAGCTGTTCCCAGTGGGAAAGACCCTTGAGGAGAGGCTCCCAAAGAAAAATGCCCGTTAGATCTTTTCCAGTCAGTACCTGCTGTGGAGAACAGATCTGAAACACATCATGGAATCAAAGGGAGTCAGACAGAATCTCAATAACACATTACAGGCTAGCACAGACAGAGAATACATAATATTGAGAAAGGCAGGAATGTCAGTCACTAATGAGATATTACTGTGGACTGAACACACAGTGACCAGAGACTTACTGTTCCATATCAAACCTGTACTGTACCTGCCCTGAGAGTGTTTGATGAGATATGTAGAGGGGGCTTTACTCTGTACCTAATTTGTGTGTGACCTGCCCTGAGAGAGTTTGATGGAGGCAATCAGTTTAAGTTCCATTCCAGACATTCAATTAAAGCTGATATTTTGGTGCAGTGCCGAGTGAACACTGCACTGTCAGATATGCAGTCTGTAAGATTAGACTATAAACTAAAGCCCCATCTATTCCCTGGGTGAAGGTAAAAGATCCCCATGTCACTACGTGAGGAAGAGCAGTGGGTTCTCCTGGTGTCCTGAACAGGGCTTATCCCTCAACCAATATCACTAGAACATTTCATCGGGGATTTAACGTACTGTGGTTTATGAAAAATTGTGCACAAATTGATTGCTGTGTTTCCTACATTGCCACAGTAACCAAATATTTAAGTACCCCTTGGCTGTAATGCTGTTTTGGACTTCCCAAATCATGAAAGATAGTGTATAAACGCAAGTTATTGTTGGCAATCTGTGAAGTGAGCCAATCTGTGCCCTGCCACTTTGGCACCAAGAAAGTGCCTCAAGTTTAAGAACATAAGAACTAGGAGCAGGAGTAGACCATCTGGCTTCTCGAGCCTGCTCCGCCATTCAATAAGATCATGGCTGATCTTTTTGTGGACTCAGCTCCACTTACCCGCCTGCTCACCATAACCCTTAATTCCTTTACTGTTCAAAAATCTAACTATCCTTGCCTTAAAAACATTCAATGAGGTAGCCTCAACTGCTTCACTGGGCAGGGAATTCCAGATTCACAACCCTTTGTGTGAAGAAGTTCCTCCTCAACTCAATCTAAATCTGCTTCCCCTTATTTTGAGGCCATGTCCCGTGGTCCTAGTTTTACCTGCCAGTGGAAACAACTTCCCTGCTTCTATCTTATCTATTCCCTTCATAATCTTATATGTTTCTATAAGATCTCCCCTCATTCTTCTGAATTCCAGTGAGTATAGCCCCAGTCTTCTCAGTCTCTCCTCATAAGCCAACCCTCTCAACTCCGGAATCAACCTAGTGAATCTCCTCTGCACCTCCTCCAGTGCCAATATATCCTTTCTCAGGTAAGGAGACAAAACTGTACACAGTACTCCAGGTATGGCCTCACCAGCACCTTATACAGCTGCAACATAACCACACTGTTTTTAAACTCCATCCCTCCAGCAATGAAGGACAAAATTCCATGTGCCTTCTTAATTACCTGTTGCACCTGCAAACCAACTCCTTGTGATTCTTGCCCAAGGACACCCAGGTCCCTCAGCACAGCAGCATGCTGCAATTTTTTACCATTTAAATGATAGTCCATTTTGCTATTATTCCTACCAAAATGGATGACCTCACATTTACCAACATTGTACTCCATCTGCCAGACCCTTGCCCACTCACTTGGACTATCTATATCCCTTTGCAGACTTTTAGCACCCTCTGCACACTTTGCTCTGCCACTCATCTTAGTGTCATCTGCAAATTTTGACACACTACACTTGGTCCCCAATTCCAAATCATCTATGTAAATCGTAAACAATTGCAGTCCCAACACTGATCCCTGAGGCACACCACTAATCACTGATCGCCAACCAGAAAAACACCCATTTACCCCCATTCTTTGCTTTCTGTTAGTTAGCCAATCCTCTATCCATGCTAATACATTACGTGTAACACCATGCACCTTTATCTTATGCAGCAGTCTTTGGTGCGGCACCTTGTCAAATGCCTCCTGGAAATCCAGATACACCACATCCACAGGTTCCCCATTGTCCACTGCATATGTAATGTTCTCAAAGAATTCCACCAAATTAGTCAAACATGACCTGCCCTTCATGAACCCATGCTGCGTCTTACCAATGGGACAATTTATATCCAGATGTCTCGCTATTTCTTTCTTGATTATAGCTTGATTATAGTGCATTTGCTATTTCCCCCACCACCTCTTTTAGTACCCTGGGATGCATTCCATCAGGGCCAGGAGACTTGTCTACCTTTAGCCCCATTAACTTGCCTAACACTACCTCTTTCATGATAATGATAGTTTCTAGGTTCTCACCTACCATAGCCTTCCGGTCATCAATTTTTGGCATGTTATTTGTGCCTTCCACTGTGAAGACCGACACAAAATACCTGTTCAATGCCTCAGCCATTTTCTCATTTCCAGTTATTACATCTCTCTTCTCATCCTCTAAAGGACAAGTGTTTAGTTTAACCGCTCCTTTTCGTTTTATATATTTGTAGAAACTTTTGCTATCTGTTTTTATATTTTGAGCTAGTTTACTTTCATAATCCATCTTACTTTTCTTTATAGCTTTTCTTGTGGCTTTCTGTTGACCTTTAAAGATTTCCCAATCCTTTAGTTTCCCACTAATCTTTGCCGTTTTGTATGCATTTTCTTTCAATTTGATACCCTCCTTTATTTCCTTAGATATCCATGGCTGATTATCTCTTTTTCTACAGTCCTTCCTTATCACTGGTTATTACTTTTGCTGAGTCCTGTGAAAAATCGCTTGAAAGTCCTCCACTGTTCCTCAATTGTCCCACCATAAAGTTTTTGCTCCCAGTCTACCTTAGCCAACTCCTCCCTCATCCCTTTATAGTCTCCTTTGTTTAAGCACAAGACACTGGTATTGGATTTTACCTTCTCACGCTCCATCTGTATTTTAAATTCAACCATACTGTGATCGCTTCTTCCGAGAGGATCCCTAACTGCAAGATCATAATTATTCCTGTCTCATTACACAGGACCAGATCTAGGATAGCTTGCTCCCTCGTAGGTTCTATTACATACTGTTCAAGAAAGGTATCGTGGATACATTCTATGAACACCTCCTCAAGGCTGCCTTGATCGACCTGGTTTAACCAATTGACATGTCGATTAAAATTGCCCATGATAATTGCTGTACCATTTTTACATGCATCAGTTATTTCTTTGTTTACTTCTCACCCCAGCGTGATGTTATTATTTGGTGGCCTATAGATTACAGACTACAGACTAAGGACAGAATTATTGGTACAAGATAATCTCACACTTGAGTTAGTTATGGCAGCCTATCATGTACTATGCACTGGGAGCAACACTGAGATGTTAATTCCTTGGGTGTATGATGGTTCACGGGCAGACAGGAATGTCTAGGCTGATTGAGAGCAAACAGCAGGACAGAACTGAGCATTGAGGGGGCGATTCTCCAATCCCGCCGCACTAGTTTTTTAGCGCGGCGGGCCGGGAGAATCGCGTGTCCGTCTATTCACGGGATTTGTGCATGCACTGCCACCGTGCACGCATTTTCCAGCGCTGGATATCTGGCGCCATCTGAGCTGCGCTGGAAAACGGTGGGAACAGCAGGCAAGTAAATTAAATCGACTTTTAACGTAATTTAAATGTGATTAGCGGGACTGAATTCTCCGGGTCTGCTAGCATCTCCCACCCCGTCAGCAATATTTCCCTCCATCGGGGTTCAGACCAGCTCCCCACTTTCGGGGAACTAGCGGGATGACCCCGCTGGAGTAAAAGGGGGGCGATCGAGGCCCCGCAAGGACTCGGGCAGCAGGGGGGTGGTGCCCCCTGGGCATGGGCACCCTGGCAGTGCCAGCTTGTGCCCCCTGGCACTGCCCAAGGGGTGGGATCGTCACTGCTGTTGGGGGGGGGGTGGTGGCGGGGCTGGAGATCGGGCCATTGGGGGGTGAAGGGGCAGCACTATGAGAATCCCGGGCTGGCCAGCGATCGAGTTGGCCAGCAAACTGCAGGCTGACAGCGTGGGGGCAACTGCGCATGCGCAGAGTCCCGGAACTGTCAGCCTCCGTATGAATAGGCCCCGCCCCCCGAGCGTTTAATGATATTCCCGATTGTGACCTCTGCATTGCACAGAGTGTGGGAGATTCTTCTCTGAACTTGCAGTGAAAAAACAATCGTGATTTACACCAGTTTTCCCACAAATTTGACACTTGGAACTTTTTTGGGAGAATCGAGGCCTGAGTGCTCGCTGGGGTCTGGGCAAGACAATGCTATTGTGATTCAGAGGCCGAACGAGGACCTGAACCACTGAACACCAGTGAGGTGTTATTCACTGTTATTCACTTTAGGTGTAGGGCCATGCACTCTGACCACACTCTCCACAATTTCAGGGGATACAGATCATTTTTCACTCAAAATCTGCCCCTGCTCATTACTCCATTATTGGAGGAGTAGCAACTATAAGTGCAGTGCAGTACTTGGTTGTTAGTCCCTCTGCCCTTTCCACCGCCACACCACTTTGTAAACGCATAAAGTTGGGACCTTATGGATGAGAAGGCAACAGGGCCCAGAGTAGCAGCTCCCAGGAATGGCCTGAACTAAATTAGTGCAATCACTCAATAATTCTGAAGGGCAACAGAGGCACTGTCTCCTCCTCACACAGCCTCTTTGTCTGGGACTAGAAAGTTTGTGCCGGGATTTAGTGGATGAAGGAGACGCCGCCTGTACTGCCCTGCTCAAACATGGAGGATCAATGAATATTGATTATGCTCATCTCCTTCCATCTGAAAAATATTGGAAGTTGCCAGCTGTGGGTATTGTGCACACTCACAGTGGCACGCATATACATCTCCATTGGGAGTTGTTGACCTTTGCCGTAATGTGCACTGCCATTCTTTACATACTGGCCATTTATTTCATAATGGAGAACAGTTCCAAGTGTTCCTCTCAAGCACCTTAGCAACAAGACCATGGGATACCAGTGAGCAATTTGACAGTGGAGGGCATCATCTTCAAGCTGTATCCTACTCCCACCACACAGACAAAAATTCCAACAGAGGTCATAAAGAAGTTGTCACAGTGGGAACATGGCCCGATTCCCCCCTCCTGGAATCAGTTGTAAACTGGCTTCTTATTATTTGGCCACCAGAAGAGAGATTCCTGGTTGAGAGACCACAAGTGTGTAACCTAGTGCCTAGGATGTTTCTTGCACAGAATTAATTTTACAAAGCACTGTGTGGTGGAAGTGCATTCATTTCTTTTTAGAGCACACCAGAACACAACTTACAGAATCATTTCTGAAAGAGATACTTCTATTCTCAAGGACAGAGCTCTATATATTTCAAGAATATATGGCTCTATCTCCCTCGCCACAACCTGCATTATTGAATTTCATATTGGATTTACAGTTTTAACTGCTAGCTTCTAAAGTTGCATGATTCAGTGGTTCGCTGCTTACTTTGTCAGTAGGGCTGGTAACAGAGGCTATGTTATTATCTGATGTCTACAGGTTTCTACAATACTGGCATTTTTATGTAGGTACCATGTTTTCTTATTAAAATTCAGCAATATTAAGGTATCTCGCCAATGAGGGCACAGGTTCTCACTGTCCACTAGCTCCAGGAGTGAAACATTCAATTAAAGTGAATATTTTCTACAATAATCTTTAATTTGCTGTTTTCTTTTGCGGATCTCATTCTGCCCGCTAACCAAGTGACCCTATACAGTTAATGAATGAATAATCATTAGCTTGAATAAAAAATGATCCTGTAAAGTTACACAGCGAGTGAATCTTATCCTGAGTACACAGATTCTGTGCAGCTACAGCCCAATCCCACAATATCACATTATTTAAGTATCTGTGAGGAGAGTTTATATTTTTACATATGCCACCCAAAGTTAAAGGGTTTGCAGAAGAACGAGTGTTTTGTTGAATTGGTGGGATTCAGTCAGCATCTGTAAAATTGGACCTATTGGCCTCAGCACCTTTGGGAGGGGAGAGAGCAGAATGGTAATTGAAAACAAATGTCTTGCATTGTGCTGTCAGAAAACAGCAGGCAGGGTTCGTGGCACCAAACCTTTTTCAGGCCTGTTATTACGCGATTTTATCAAATGTTAATAGACAGGATTGACTCAATCCCCTCCAGCTCCATTCATTCCATCAGCGTTAGAACACCAGCCTCAACACTGGGACCTTATCTGAGACAAAAATTCACAGTACAGGACA
The DNA here is from genome assembly GCF_964213995.1 of Mustelus asterias. Classification (NCBI taxonomy): domain Eukaryota; kingdom Metazoa; phylum Chordata; class Chondrichthyes; order Carcharhiniformes; family Triakidae; genus Mustelus; species Mustelus asterias. The sequence continues at coordinate 38,442,541 of NC_135823.1, forward strand.
CTCGGTGTTAGATAAATTCCTGAACTTTAAACAAGAGCCAGGCTGACGACACCTATTACATTAGGGTTCAATATTACCACTTAAACATTGCAGTTTGCTCTGACTATACTCAAATTATTGGCTACGTGCTGTGACTACTGATGTTAGACAACTGGAAACAGACTGATTCCTAAGATCAACAGGTGTGGCTGGGTAGGGTGTTTCTAATATGGTGGAGTGTGGAGAGAGATGCTGGCTCGCAGGATACAGATGAAAGGACAGAGCCCGGGTGCACACATATATACATACACACGCATAAACACGTCTATACAATTTTCTCCATACTACCCCCAACAACGCCTTGACCTCTTCCTTCACTCCACCATTGGGACCCATGCCTTTAGCTGCTTTGCCTTAAGTTCTGAAGTTCCCTCCTTAAAAACCTCTTTGCCTCTTTACCTCTCTCTTTTCTTTTAAGAACAAAAGCTTTAGCTCAGACTATCAAAAACAAATAAAAAGGACTGGAGATGATGGGAAGGCTGTTGTCACAAAAATGTCAGACAGATAGGATACACAGGCTACCTGTAATGTCACAGGTAGACTTGAAGGAGGACAATCACAATGGAGACTAGGTTATGATGGCTCAGAAGTCTGCCAAGGCAGCCGGAAGAGCAGAACAAAAATCTGGTAGTGGGAAATGTACAATTGGGGGGGGGATAGAATCCTCTGCAGTCAGAAATGAGCCTGAAGGGCAAATTGTCTACCTTGCCAGGGAAGCATTATCTTAAGGCTTGCAGAAGATGAGAAAAAATTTGGTTGTCATGGTCTACATCAGAACAACAAAGGGTAGGAATAGGGAGGAGGTACAGCAGGGTAAATAGCAGCAGGAGTTGCTCAATTAATGCTCAAGGGTAATAATGGGTGGATTGTTGCCCGGGCCAGGTTCAAATTGGCCAAGACACAGACAGATCAGAAATATTAGTGTATGAACGAAGGGCTTGTGTAGGCATTATATTTTAAGTGGTTGCATGATTCTTTTAAGAGTGGGTCACATGATGGGGAAGGTGATGGATATGATATTGAAAGGAACAATAGGGGAATGCATCATACGCATCCTGATCTGAAACAAATATGTGTCAAGGAAGCTTGAGTTGACCATCCAAGGTGAGTGTCTATTGTGGAGAATCAGAGTGATCATTCCTCCTAGTCTGTGTGGAAGAGTTCTTGAACAACTACGTGAAGGGCATCTTGGTACAGTCCAGATGGAGGAATTAGCACGTGGTTATTTTTGGTGGCCTGGTCTGGATGTTCAGATGGAAGAAGAAGTGGGACAGTGTCAGTCCTATGCACAAATAAGAAATACACTACCGTTGATTCGTCCACACCCTTGGGGTTGCCTAAAATGCCATGGCAGTGATTGCATCTAGATTTTGAAGGTTACATGTTCTTAATCATAACTGATACGCACCCAAAGTGGCCACAAGATGTTATCATGAGATCTGTAACTGAGATCTGTATCTTGGGAGGACTCAGAGAGTCGGAGGCAGGAAAACGAAAAAAGGATTTCAGCCAGCACATTGACAGTTATAATAATCAATTAATACAATCGGTGGGCTCAATATCTCCGAGAAAATGAGCAGAGTAAGAAAATAAAGGAGTAATAAGCTACATTAAAAACAAGTTTACTTAGTGAGGGAGTCTTTTCCAGCTGCGAGCTTTGCACATGGCAAGTTGCAGCATGGGGTCCTCGCACTCAGTGAGAGAGAGAGAGAGAGAGAGAGAAACCCGCTTTTGGAGAAGAAACTGCTCAAAAAGGAAAACAAGTAACCAAGATTAACCAGAATTAATGCTGAAATCTCCTAGTTTTAAAACAGATTGGTGTTTGCAAAAAATGAGATAAAAGGTTTCTTACACCTACTGTCCAAACAAAAAAACAATTTTTAAGAGACAACAACAGAAAACTAAAAAAGCAATAAGGGGGGAGAAGATGAAATATGAGCGTAAGCTAGCTAGTAATCTAAAAGAAGATAGGAAGAGTTTTTTTCAATATATAAAAGGTAAGAGAGAGGCAAAAATAGCCATTGGACCACTGGAAAATGAGGCTGGAGAAGTAATAATAGGAAACAAAACAACGGCAGAGGAACTGAATAGTTACTTTGTATCAGTCTTCACGTTGGAAGACACCAGTGGGATGCCAGAGCTTCAGGAGAGTCAGGGGGCACAGGTGAGTGTAGTGGCCATCACTAAGGAGACAGTTCAGGGGAAACTGAAAGGTCTGAAGGTGGATAAATCACCTGGACCGGATGGACTACATCCCAGGGTTCTAAAAGAGATAGCTGTGGAAATTGTGGAGATCTTTCAGGAATCACTGGAGGCAGGGAGGGTACCAGAGGACTGGAAAGTAGCAAATGTAACACCGCTGTTTAAGAAGGGAGGGAGGCAGCAGACGGGAAATTCTAGGCTGGTTAGCCTGACTTCAGTCATTGGCAAGATTTTAGAGTCCATTATTAAAGATGAGATCGCAGAGTACTTGGAAGTGCAGGATAAAGTAGGGCTGAGTCAGCACGGCTTTGTCAAGGGCAGGTTATGTCTGACAAATCTTTTAGAGTACTTTGAGGAGGTAACAGGAAGTTAGATAAAGGAGAACCAGTGGACGTGATTTATTTAGATTTCCAGAAGACATTTGACAAGGTGCCACATAGGAGACTGTTAAATAAATTAAGTGCCCATGGTGTTAAGGATGAGATCCTGGCATGGATAGAGGATTGGCTGACTGGCAGAAAGCAGAGAGTGGGGATAAAGGGGTCTTTTTCAGGATGGCAGCTGATGACTAGTGCCTTGGGGGTCGGTGCTGGGACCACAACGCTTCACAATATACATTAATGATTTGGAGGAAGGAACTGAAGGCACTGTTGCTAAGTTTGCAGATGATACAAAGATATGTAGAGGGACAGTAGCACGTGGTGGCACGGTAGCGCAGTGGTTAGCACTGCTGCTTCACAGCTCCAGGGTCCCGGGTTCGATTCCTGGCTCGGGTCACTGTCTGTGTGGAGTTTGCACATTCTCCTCGTGTCTGTGTGGGTTTCCTCCGGGTGCTCCGGTTTCCTCCCACAGTCCAAAGATGTGCGGGCTAGGTTGATTGGCCAGGTTAAAAAAAAAAATTGCCCCTTAGAGTCCTGGGATGCGTAGGTTAGAGGGATTAGCGGGTAAAAATATGTGGGGGTAGGGCCTGGGTGGGATTGCGGTCGGTGCAGACTCGATGGGCCGAATGGCCTCCTTCTGCACTGTAGGGTTTCTATGATTTCTATGATTTCTATGACAGGTAGTATTGAGGAAGCAGGGGAACTGCAGAAGGACTTGGACAGGTTAGGAGAGTGGGCAAAGAAGTGGAAGATGGAATACAATGTGGAAAAGTGTGAGGTTATGCACTTTGGAAGGAGGAATGGAGGCATAGACTATTTTCTAAATGGGAAAATGCTTCGGAAATCAGAAGCACAAAGGGACTTCGGAGTCATTGTTCAAGATTCTCTTAAGGTTAATGTGCAAGTTCAGTCGGCAGTTAGGAAGGCAAATGCAATGTTAGCATTCATGTCGAGAGGGCTAGAATACAAGAGCAGGGATGTGCTTCTGAGGCTGTATAAGGCTCTGGTCAGACCCCATTTGGAGTATTGTGAGCAGTTTTGGGCCCCATATCTAAGGAAGGATGTGCTGGCCTTGGAAAGGGTCCAGAGGAGGTTCACAAGAATGATCCCTGGAATGAAGAGCATGTCATACGAGGAATGGTTGAGGACTCTGGGTCGGTGTTCATTAGAGTTTAGAAGGATGAGGGGGGATCTTATTGAAACTTACAGGATACTGTGAGGCCTCGATAGAGTGGACGTGGAGAGGATGTTTGCACTAATAGGAAGAACTAGAACCAGAGGGCACAACCTCAGGCTAAAGGGACAATCATTTAGAACAGAGATGAGGAGGAATTTCTTCAGCCAGAGAGTGGTGAATCTGTGGAACTCTTTGCCGCAGAGGACTGTGGAGACCAGGTCATTGAGTGTCTTTAAGACAGAGATAGATAGGTTCTTGATTAACAAGGGGATCAGGGGTTATGGGGAAAAGGCAGGAGAATGGGGATGAGAAAAATATCAGCCATGATTGAATGGTGGAGCAGACTCAATGGGCCGAGTGGCCTAATTCTCCTCCTATGTCTTACAGTCTAAATAATACAAAGTAAATTGGAAAAGAAAAGAAATGAGAAGAGAGGAAAAGTTAAAGAAAATGCCACAACTTTGAACTGGTAACTGTGATGGCGGGAAAAGGGGACACTATGTAACCATTCGATGAGAATGCGTAATCATGGAGTATCTACGAAGAGAAATTTCAATATCACCTTGCTGCAAACAGGATACTGGATGAAATTAAAATAGCAACTTTCCTGAGTGTAATAGGATGGAAAACTTCACTCTATTACAAAGACTTGTCCATTCTGCCAAACCTGGTACAAAAACTTAGGATATAATATAAAAATAAGGATATAATGTTGGAATTGTGTAAAGCACTGATGAGGCCACAACTGGAGTATTGTGTGCAATTCTGTTCACCATATTACAGGAAGGACGTAATTGTCTGGAGAGAGTGCAGAGCAGGTTTACAAGAATGTTGCCAAGGCTAAAAAAGTGTAGCTACAAGGAAAGACTGGATAGATTGGGGTTATTTTCCTTGGAACAAAGAAGGGTGACGTGATTGATGTGTACAAAATTTTGAGGTAAAGTGGACAGGATAAAATTGTTTCCCATGGTGGAGAATTCTAGAACCAGGGGACATAGATTCAAAATAAGTGGCAGAAGGTATAGGAAGAACTTTTTTACACAAAGATGGTGTGTGTCTGGAATTTGCTGCCTGATTTGGCGGAGGCAGAGACCCAAAACTCTTTTAAAATATACCTGGATCTGCACCTTAAACTCTGTAAGCTACAGGGCTATGGGCCAGCTGCAGGAAGGTGAGATTAGAAAGGGCACCTGGGTGTTCTGGTGTGGACAAGATGGGCCGAATGGCCTCTTTCTGTGCTGTAATTTTTCTATGGTTCTGTGGGCATAGGTGGTTCTCATCCTCAAAGGGGAGAGCTAATTGGTGGTGATTTAACTTGAGGATCACCACACCTCAGGTGAGGGGCAAGGTTGAAAAGATGCAGTCTTCATGAATAGCCTCAGTCAAGTACAGGAACTGAACCCATGATGTTGGCATCACTCTGCATCACGAACCAACTGTCCAACCAACTGAGCTAATTAACTCCCGACAGAAAGGATAAATGTGGAGGTGGTGAAGACTTTAAACTTGTAAGATTGGAGGTGAATATGGACAAAAAATGAAACTTCAAATTATAAGTGGAATAGGAAAAGATATCACAGGACAGGCATAAAGAAGGGTAAAAATTACCGAGGAATAGAAAGAGTTATAGAACATGAGTGTAAAAAATAGTTAAAAATAAAGAGTAAGAAACAGCAATAAAAATGAGTTAAACTGTCTGTACGGCAATGCACACAGTGTCTGTAATAAAATAGAGAAAATGACGACCATAAATCATTCTGAGGAACAGGGTGTGGAGGTGGAATAATAGGTTTCTGGAATTTGGATTACCCCCATGTCTCAGAATTTGAATTTCATCTTGGTGAGAATTTTACCTTGCTCACTCGGGTGTACGTTTGACCGAGACTTGCATTAAAGTGCGTGAGAAGATGCTGGGTGCAATTTGTGCAATATTTTTGGTCATCAGGCACGAGCAGGAGTTGGTTGTGTGCTGCTGACAATTAACAGTTAGTTACAGGGATTAAGAGTCCAATTGACTGGAATTTTATTTTATCCGTGTGATTTTCAGGTCAGCGCACGGGCAACATGGACAGTGACCATCCCGCTTTTCACTTTTCACATCCAAGGATGAGATAAAAGTAGGTAAGAGGGCAGGCTGTGTGAATTATTACGAGTTCAGGTTAGAGTTTGCTGTAGCATTACTTTTGAAATTTCAGACCTTTTCCTCTGGTTTCTTGCATTGTAACCTTGTTTTGAGGATGTTTTTGTTCTGATAATTCAGTTGGAGCATTTCTGCCCATTGCAGCTTTCCGGGTAGGGGGCAGTGCCATCTGCATTCAGCAGATGGGGATTGTATACTCCACTGGGGGTTCTCCTCTAAGGGGGAAGAGAGGGGCAGAAGGGAGACGAGGCCAGATGCCCATAGGCAGCATTGCAGGGTGAGATCTTTTGGTGCACCACATCATGCCTGCTCACCTGCACAACATCTTCATCCAGGCTTTCTTCATCTGGTGGGGTGGCCTCCTCTTGCCATCCTATGGCATGAATATTTTGCAGTAAGAAGTCTTACAACACCAGGTTAAAGTCCAACAGGTTTATTTGGTAGCAAAAGCCACTAGCTTTCGGAACAGGCTGTCCCTTCATCAGGTGGGTGGGAGTTCTGATTACAAACAGGGCACAAAGACACAAACTCAATTTACATGAATAATGATTGGAATGTGAGTTTTTACAGCTAATCAAGTCTTAAAGGTACAGACAATGTGAGTGGAGGGAGCATTAAGCACAGGTTAAAGAGATGTGTATTGTCTCCAGACAGGACAGCTAGTGAGATTTTGCACATCCAGGTAGGTTGTGGGGGTTACAGATAGTGTGACATGAACCCAATATCCCGGTTTAGGCCGTCCTCATGTGTGCAGAACTTGGCTATCAGTCTCTGCTCAGCGGCTCTGCGGTGTCATGTCGTGAAGGCCGTCTTGAAGAACGCTTACCCGGAGATCAGAGGCTGATGTACATTGGGGAAACCATGCAGACGCTACGACAACGGATGAATGAACACTGCTCGACAATCACCAGGCAAGACTGTTCTCTTCCTGTTGGGGAGCACTTCAGTGGTCACGGGCATTCAGCCTTGGATCTTCAGGTAAGCGTTCTCCAAGGCGGCCTTCACGACACACGACTGCGCAGAGTCGCTGAGCAAAGACTGATAGCCAGGTTCCGCACACATGAGGACGGCGTCAACCAGGATATTATGTTCATGTCACACTATCTGTAACCTCTACAACCTGCCTGGATGTGCAATATCTCACTAGCTGTCCTGTCTGGAGACAATACACATCTCTTTAACCTGTGCTTAATGCTCCCTCCACTCACATTGTCTGTACCTTTAAGACTTGATTAGCTGTAAAGACTCACATTCAAATCATTATTCATGATAATTGAGTTTGTGTCTTTGTGCCCTGTTTGTAATCAGAACTCCCACCCACCTGACGAAGGGACAGCCTGTTCCAAAAGCTAGTGGCTTCTGCAACCAAATAAACCTGTTGGACTTTAACCTGGTGTTGTTAGACTTCGTACTATGTTTACCCCAGTCCAACACCGGCATCTCCACATATTTTGCGGCAGGCACTCACTGCCTCCACGAGAGCGCACAGGCTATAATCTGAGAATCGTGGGGCTGAGGGCCCACCAGCATTAGCAGTCCATGTGCCATGCCCAGCAGGTGCTGAGCCCATTACTTGTACCAACGCTTTGACTCTTTCATTGACCACTCCATCAGGCTCTTCCCCAACTCCTGCAGCCTTCAGGGAGCTGGCTGGGCTCATTTTATAACTGCTCTTCTCCCAAATCACCATTGGATCCAGTGCTCGCCGCACTCCCACACCAGCCAGCAGTGCTGCACCAGTGCCAGGCTGTGTTCCACGCTGACTGGCTGGCACTTAACTGGCCAACCTGAATGAAATCAGGTCAGTCCAGCATTCACCAGTGTGGCCACTTCCAGGCCCACCAATCACGTGCGTTAGAGGAGTGCAAAATTTAGGCCCATGGAATCCAGATTTTCCATATTTTGGAAGCTGAATCTCCTCATTTTCTGGATTGCAGAATTTCCCATCTCCCAAACCTGGAATTCCCCTTTGTTCCCAAGGCTAATTTTCCCTGCATCCCTCAATCTGAAATTCCATCTTGTTCCTGAATATAGGTTCCCCCACATTCCTAAATCCAGTTCCCTCTGTGTTTTTGAAATCATTTCCCTCCATCGGTCCAGGATCTGGAATTTCCCGGTGTTACTGACGCTGGGTATCCCACTTGCTCCTGAATTTGTTTTTCCCCCATCTTCCAGAGCCTCGAGTTGGATTACAGCTCTGGTGAATTCACTCTGTGCCATTGTGTTGACCATTGTAGCTCTCTGCTCTCCCCTATCCTCGGCATACTGGAGACATACTGCACAATAGGATTGGTGCACGGGGTGTGAAGCCCCAATGGCTGCTAGTTGTGGGGCATGTGGCTGAGCTAGAGAATAGTTCAGCACCTGGCACAAACTTCAATTTAGACAGTGCATCAGTCTGTAAAAACATGTAGCAACTATCGACTTCAGTCAGTATACACTTCTGACATAAACAGCACGGAGTGTAGCATCAAAAGCTTCAAACTCAGCAGCTGGTATTGTTCTCCCACTGTCAGGTGAAGCAAACTCTTCAATTATTCACATTCTGAGGCAGCAAAGTTTTCAGGATATCAACTCCGTCTCATCATGAGCTGGTCACTGGGAGAATGAAGGCGGATTTCTGGAGGACAGCACACAATGCACCACAGGGAGCAGTCTTTCTACTTTACTCACCAACGTTGAGTTGAAATGATGTAGACTAGCTTTACATGGTGTGCAGCTGCATATTCTAGCAGGGTAATGCCCATCCTCCAGCCACAGATTCCAGCAAAACATACAGAGGGCAAGCTTTCGTTGACCCAAAGAATGGTCCAGCTCTAAGACCAGACATTTTTCACATCCAGCCTCCAATGGTGCATTTCTCCACATGATCCTTCAAGTTTAATCCCATCCTCCTGCTTCCTGTATGTAAACTATGATACTTTCAGTTTCATTTCCTTTCAGAAGTATTTCTGGACTTGTCTTCAACAAAGGTCTTCAGCACAAAGAGTTGAAGCGGATGTATCGCAATGAAAAAATTTTACACTCACAACATGAGTTAGATACAGAGTAAAGCTCCGTCTACACTGTCCCATCAAACACTCCCAGGGCAAATACAGCACAGGGTTAGATACAGATTAAAGTTCCCTCTACACTGCCCCCATCGAACACTCCCAAAAAAAGGTGCAGTACAGGGTTAGATACAGATTAAAGCTCCCTCTACACTGCCCCCATCAAACACTCCCAAAAAAAGGTGCAGTACAGGGTTAGATACAGATTAAAGCTCCCTCTACACTGTACCCATCAAAACACTCCCAGGACAGGCACAGCACAGGGTTATATACAGATTAAAGTTCCCTCTACACTGTCCCCATCAAACACTCCCAGAACAGGCACAGCACAGGTTTAGATACAGATTAAATCCCTTTACACTATCCCATCAAACACTCCCAGAACAGGTACAGCACAGGGTTAGATGCAGATTAAAGCTCCCTCTATCCCATCAAACACTCTCAGAACAGGTACAGCACAGGGTTAGAAACAAATTAAAGCTCTCTACACCATTCCATCAAACATTCCCAGGAGAGGCACAGCACAGGGAGAGTTAAAAGTAAAGCTCCCTCTATACTATCCTATCAAACACTCCCAGAACAGATACAGCACAGGGTTAGATACAGATTAAAGATCCCTCTACACTGTACCCATCAAACACTCCCAAGACAGGCACAGCATGGGGTGAGATACAGAGTAAATCTCCCGCTATACTGCCCTATCACACACTCTCAGGACAGGTACAGCATGGGGAGAGTTAAAACTCCCTCTATACTTTCCTATCAAACATTCTTAACAGTTTTAAGATTGAAACAAAGAATAGCCACTCACAGAGGTCAGGGCATGGTGCTAAGGCCACAGACCAGTATTATTTTGTTCCATTGTGCAATGTAGTTGGCCTAAGGAGCTTGGTTTTCTTTTCAGTTATTCTTTCATGGGATGTGAGCATCACATGGTAAGGCCAGCATTCATTGCCCATCCCTAATTGTCCTTGAGGAGGTGGCAATGAGTTGCCTTCTTGAACCGCTGCAGTCCATGTGGTGTAGGTACACTCACAGTGCTGTTAGGGAGGGAGTTCCAGAATTTTGATTCAGTGACAGTGAAGGAATGACAGTATTGTTCCATGTGGTGTGTGCCCTGGAGAGGAAATTGCAGATGGTGCTGTACCCATGCATCAGTTGCCCTTCTAGATGGTAGAGGTTTGTGTTTGGAAGGTGATGTTGAAGGAGGTTTGACAAATTGCTGCAGTGCATGTTGTGTACACTGCACACTGCTGCCATTGTCTGTCCGTAGTGGAGGGAGTGAATGTTTAAGGTGGTGGTTAGGGTGTCTCTCACCTGCTCTTGTTATGTATCATTTGCCAGCCATGATATCAATCCCCCAGTACATCAAGGTCTGCCTGCGGCACGGTGGCACAGTGGTTAGCACTGCTTGCTCACAGTGCCAAGGATCCAAGTTTGATTCCTGGCTTGGGTCACTGTCTGTGCGGAGTCTGCACGTTCTCCCCATTTCTGCATGGCTTTCCTCTGGATGCTCTGGTTTCCTCCCACAGTCCGAAAGACGTGCTGGTTAGATGCATTGGCCATGCTAAATTCTCCTTCAGTGTACTCGAACAGGCGCCAGAGTGTGGCGACTAGGGGATTGTCAGAGTAACTTCATTGCAGTGTTAATGTAAGCCTACTTGTGACACTAATAAAATGAAAAAGTAAATAAGCATCATTTACAGTACTAACACTTGCACAGATCTTGGTATAATTTGCAAATTTGAAAATCATGCTCCCAACATTTACATTCAAATCATTAATAAAAATGATTAACAGTAATGCTCCCAATGCCAATCCACCAATCCCTCCCTGTCGTTGGGGGGTGGTGGGGGTTGCAATTTTTTAAGCTCAGATCTGGGTATCTGATCATTGCTGGCTATATCAGGCCCTGTCCTGCCACCGTGACGGCGTGGTCCATGCCTCCAGATCGTTTGTGCACATCTGGATGAAAACCCAACTGTGCAGCTGGAGAGCTGCATACCGGTTTTGTCACCTTAGCCAGCACTCTGCGCTCTAAGTGGATAATTCTGCCCAGCGAGATGTGTGAAGGATCCCAAAGCAGTCCACTGAGGTACCACACTAGGTAACACAGCTGTGCTTCCTGGATGAGGTCACATATCCTGGATTCTCCTTTCGGAATGTTGACATCTCCGTTAGCGGTCACCTCACTAATTTCAAATTAGATATGGGAACCAATGTGAAGGTACTGTCAAGTAGAGATCCATGGCTGAAAGACCTCTGGCTATGGACAACAAATCCACCACTCGATGGTCCTGGAAGAGTTTGACTTCTGGCCATAAGAATAATCCTTGAATCACTCCAGTATGGCAACAAATAGAACATAGAACATTACAGCGCAGTACAGGCCCTTCGGCCCTCGATGTTGCACCGACCAGTGAAACCAATCTAAAGCCCCTCTAATCTACACTATTCCAATATCATCCATATGTTTATCCAATAACCATTTGAATGCGCTTAATGTTGACGAGTCCACTACTGCTGCAGGCAGGGCATTCCACGCCCTTACTACTCTCTGAGTAAAGAACCTACCTCTAACATCTGTCCTATATGTCTCACCCCTCAATTTAAAGCTTTGTCCCCTCGTGTTAGCCATCTCCATCCGAGGAAAAAGGCTCTCACTGTTCACCCTATCTAATCCTCTGATCTAGAACAAATGTTCAAAATTTTATACGTCAGTGGTGTGATTGTCCCTTTAAGGATCAATCTGCAGAGTAAGTGTCACATGAGCCAGGGAACCAATCATGGATGGGGTTTCACCCTGGTGAGCACGGGCTTCTGTACTCAGAGTCATCTCGGGAGCTGGTTGCAGTCACAAGGCTGCAAGCCTTTGTAATGTTTAACCTGTAAATAAGTGAGTTATGTTTTCCCTGAACTGGTGAACAAGCATCTCTACAATAATCCAAAACCAATCCTTTTCTCTCTTAAGCTGCCTGTATTGCCCTTAACCACCCAAATTGCAGATGATGTCAAAACAGCCTCTGTCAGTGAACGATAATGGCACAGAAATGAACCTGGTGTGACAATGGAAGCCAAATTGCAGGTTGAACAAGGATTACTGTGGGATTGTAGAACATTGTAATGTAGGGAGTCACATGATAGTGCACTGTATGTAGTGGAGTCTGGGTGAAGTTGGCGTGAATATAGCACTTAATAGGGCTATACCTTGGAAATATATATAGTTGTATGTTAACAATAAACAATTTATGTTCAACCACAAAGGCCTCCAGACATATCCCAGGCTTCTGTGGGAGGCAAGGGAGGAGAATGCAGGGACTCTGGTGCTAGTTTCCATATTCTCTCTCACTACAGGGGAGGTGCCATAGGACTGGAGAATGTGGCACTGTTATTCAGGAAGGGAAGAAGGGATAAACCAGGAAATTACAAGCCAATGATTCTAACACCAGCGGCAGGGAAATTATTGAAAAATATTCTGAGGGACTGAATTAATCTCCATTTCGAGAGGCAAGGATTAATCAAGGATAGTCAGCATAGCTTTGTCAGGGGGAAGATCATGTCTCACAAATTTGATTATTTTTTTGAGGAGGTGACTAGGTATGTAGATGAAGGCAGTGTAGCTGATGTAGTCTACCTGGACTTCATTAAGGCTTTTGAGAAGACCCCGCGTGGGATCCAGGGCTTATTTGGCAAATTAGATCCTAAATTGGCTTCGTGGCAAGAGGCAGAGGATGATGGTTGAAATGGTTTTGTGACTGGAAACCTGAGTTCAATGGTTCACTGATCAGTGCTGGGTCCCTTGCTGTTTATATTAAAGATCTATATTATATTAATATTAAAACAGCTGCAAATGGAGTTCAACCCTAAAAGGTGTGAGGTCTTGGGAGGACTAAAAAAGCAAAGGAATACATCTTGGGGTGCATGTCCATAAACTCCTGAAGGCAGCAGGACAAGTAGATAAGATGGTTAGAAAGGCAAATGGGATACTTGCCTTTATTAGCTAAGGCAAAGAATATAAGAGCAGGGAGGTTATGATGGAGCTGTATAAAATGCTTGTCAGGTGTTATGAACCAGATCAGAAATTCCAAGGTGTTTTATGAAGTCAGCCTAGACCATAAGTTTTGCACTTTGAATTTGGCATTCAGATGTGATTCAAATGACCCATGAGGGAGCTTTTATCCAACAACGTTTATTTAAGAATACAGTTAACATTCTATAGAATTCATAGAATCCCTACAGTACAGAAGGAGGCCCTTCGGCCCATCGAGTCTGTACCGACCACAATCCCACCCAGGCCCTATTCCCGTAACCCCACACATTTACCCTGATAATCCTCCTGAAACTATAGTCAATTTAGCATGGCCAAGCCACCTAACCCGCATATCTTTGGACTGTGGGAAGAAACCGGAGCACCTGGTGGAAACCCACGCAGACACGGGGAGAATGTGCAAACTCCACACAGACAGTGACCCGAGGCCGGAATTGAACCTGGCTCCCTGGTTTGGTGAGGCAGCAGTGCTAACCACTGTGCCACCCAAATATTCATATAGTAAGACAATATAGTATAATATAATAAGACGATTAGCAATAACTTTTACCAGTTACTTACAAAGAAGAAAAAAAACAACCATGATATTGTATAAACTTTAACAAGTCAATGTACTGTTCCAACCAAACAAACATTCTTACAAACATACACGCGTCCCAGTTTTAACTCAGAAAATAAGTATGCTCACATGATACTGGATTTTACAGCCTCCAACCCCCTCTGTGGTTTACTCCTTTGGATAGTGAGTTGAAAATGCTGAGGTCTTCCGACCCTAGAACTTTCAGCACACTTCAAGAGACAGAGACACTCCTTGCCTTGAGTTATTAGCTAGCCAGTCACCAAGAACCAAACCTCCAGTACGAGGAAGAGAGACAGAAACACTGTTTTCAGTCTGGATTCCAAACAGCTTCGAACTAGCCAAACTGAGAGCAGCTCTGGATTTCCCTGTGAAGGAACCACCTGACCTTGACCTGTCAATCAATCGCAAGTGAGACAATTCAAAAGGGTGGTAAAACTCCAGGACATTGCAGTAGGCCCAGGTTACGAATAAACATTGCGGCAATTATACTGCTACAGCAGCCATAAAAGATACTGGTACAGACAGTATGGCAACAAGCACAAAAAAGCCCTCTTAAAGGAACTGCAGAGAAACATGATTAAAATACATTTCTTAAAGGCACAGTATCATCACATAGCTCACAGTTGGAGTACTATGTGCAGTTCTGGTTGCCACACTATAGGAAAGATGTGATTTCATTAGAAAGGGTACAGAGGAGATTCACCTGAAAGGGTGGTAAAGGCAGGAACCCTCATAACATTTAAGAAACATTTGGATGAGCACTTGAAATGGCACATCATACAAGGCTGTGGACCAAGTGCTGGAAAATGGGATTCAAATAGATAGGAGCTTGATGGCCAGCATAGACACAGTGAATAAAAAGGCTTCCTTTTGTGGTGTGAAACTCTATGGCAGGACCTTACCGACTTACCACACTGGTTGATCAGGGGCTGATTGGCCAAGGCCGCAATCGGGGAGGGGGAAGGGGGGGGGGAGGATAGGGGGGTGCAATGTCTGGTGGTGGGAGGGTTTTGATAGATCCTGCAGTATACTGGCGCCCCAAGAGCTCAGTAGCCGAACATCACAGGCAAGCCAAGACTACACCCATCCCCCCCAACACCTCCACCCCCTTACTGGCGAGATTCACATTACGGCCTCTATATTTCACAGAGAGCCATAAATTACCATCACCTACCTTGCTGAAAAGATCAGCAAGCAAACCTCCCATTTCTCGCTCGTTTTACACTCAGAATTGTTTTAAGAAAATTCTGCCCTATGACTTGTTGGTGAGACACCAAGCAACCTTAAAACAGAGACCTCTGAGGGACAGGGAAAGAGAGCCTGACTTATCATCAGGAGAAGAATCCACAACCACAAGAGCCAGCCACAGCTGGTAATTGTATGACTAAATTTGAGTTAGATTTTGGTGAAAATAAAGTAACGTATTTGAGGATCCCGGTGCTCGATATCAGTGAAACGTTGATGCTAATGCGATTGGCGCTGGTTTTCGGGACCGGCACCATTTTACAAGCGCCGGATTTCCGGCGCAGTCAGCTTCTTGTCGGAAATGGGTGAGAGGCAGGTTAATGTTTGTAAATTTATTTTAATGCTGCTTTAGATCTGTTTAGCGAGCCTGGTGCTGAATCATCCGGAATTGGCCCCCTTTATCACCTCACTGGGAAAGGTTCTCACCGGCAAGGAATAGACATGCTCCCCATGAGCGGGGTGCAGTCGACTTGGCCTCGCCAGTGGAACCGGAGGCCATTGTGGGGAGGTTGAGGCCAAAGGGGGGTGCCCCTTGGGCAGTGCCAGACAGGCACCTGGGCAATGCCCACTGGGGGGCAGTGGGATGAGGCTAATGGGGGTGGGGCCAGTGGGGAGGGGCTAATTGGGGGGGTGCTGCTGCCATTCTGCAGGGATCGGTGGGGGGAAGGAGGGACAGGGGGTGCGCTGCCACTCGGCAGGGATCGGTGGGGGGAGGGAAGAGGAGGGGGTCCCGCTGCCACTCTGCAGGGATCGGTGGGGGGGAGGGATGAGGAGGGGGTCCTGCTGCCACTCTGCAGGGATCGGTGGGGAGGGGAGGGGGCGGTGGGCCTGCGATCGGTGGGTGTCCGCAATCGGTCTGGGCAGTGGGGGGTCGGCGGGGGCTATATCACGGACTGCTGGCGCCCGTGATTGCAGGGGGGAGGGGGAAGGGGGGGGAAGTTGCTTCAAGCAGCCTGCACTAGCAGGGCCCTGACAGCTCTGTCTCTTTTCTGTCAGACTCCTGCTGCTGCTACTGCGCATGTGCAGCATCAGAGGCCCACAGGCTTCTGCAGCGAGCGAAAGACTTGCTCAAAATTTTGCAGGCAGAGTGCATATAAAATCATAGAAATCATAGAAACCCTACAGTGTAGAAAGAGGCCATTCGGCCCATCGAGTCTGCACCGACCACAATCCCACCCAGGCCCCACCCCCACATCCCTACATATTTTACCCACTAATCCCCTCTAATCTACGCATCCCAGGACACTAAGGGGCAATTTTAGCATGGCCAATCAACCTAACCTGCACATCTTTGGACTGTGGGAGGAAACCGGAGCACCCGGAGGAAACCCACGCAGACACGAGGAGAATGTGCAAACTCCACACAGACAGTGACCCAAGCCGGGAATTGAACCCAGGTCCCTGGAGCTGTGAAGCAGCAGTGCTAACCACTGTGCTACCGTGCCGCGTGGGGGCATGGGGGCGGTGGGGGGGGGGGGGGGGGGGGCTGAAAACACAATCAAAAGACGGATCTGAAACTCTCCCAGTTTCAAGCTCGCCCAGCACTGAGAAAAAAGATGGTAAAATCGCCTCCGTTGTGTTTTATTACTCTTTTCTTTGCACTTCTTTTCTCAACCTGTTAAATTTGTAATCAGTTTCTGTAACCATTTTAATTTTCCTGTCATTTTAAATCTGTGCTGATTTAAACCTGCGATACTGGGGAAATAAATGAACTTCATTAAGTGCAACAACATTTTGAGTGAGTCAATTTGTTCTTGTAATTTGCAGGTTAAAAGAAGTATAAGTAGGTTGTTTGAGAAAAGATATAAACTCCTCCAATCCTGTGCAAACTGTTGCTGAATACTGTGCTTAATCAGTAACTCGTGTTACACAGGCTGTCCAGCCTAGTTGCTTGCAGCCAAGTCCTAAGACAGGAACTAATTCAATGGGCAGATTTCTGTGGAGTTGCTCCCAAAGAGACATAAATCATTCTTTAACCAGTACATACCTGAGGCTAACATTTACACACAGTCCAGTACTGCCATTGAAGAAACTAAAAACATTCAGATCAAATCTGACAAAAAAGTGCAAGAATACCTGAGCACCTGGAGCAAGTATTGTGGAGAAAATGGAGTTAAATTCTCTCTCTCTCTCTTCTTAAAGCCTCTGTTGCTATGGAAGCTCATCAAAAGCAGTTTTGACTACATGACAGATTTTTCTACATCTCTGTGACAATGTATGAACAAGTTGTACATATTGATAAAGGAGAGGCAATAAAACAAGTGGAGTGATTGATGACAGCCTTCATTTTCAGGAGCATTCACGCCTTGGGCTAAGATGTAAAATACACAGTGGTTGAGGGTTGTTCATTACCATGGTGCTGTTTGAGTCCAGGCCAGCCCAAAGACTGCTTGTCGAGTGAGCAGCTCCCTACACCTCATTTACTCTCCTCAACGCCTCGGTCTCCTACCTTCAACCTCTGTCTCCATTGTAAACCTGCGTGTTATCCTCTATTCTATTGATGTGACTATGTCCAGCCCTCCTCAGAACTCACTTCTTGGGCAGCTGAAGCTGCAATATGACATCTAATTTTCCTCCTCTGTGTTGGAAACCAGCCTCATCATCATATATGAATAGAAGTTAGAATATGAATGAGGCCATACGGCCTAACCAGTTCAAGTTTACCCTGCAGACAGAAAAGTATTCCTCATCACATTAATCCAGCCTGTTTCTCTTAAAGCCCTGTTCCTTTTGCTACCAAATAAACCTGTTGGACTTTAACCTGGTGTTGTTAAACTTCTTATTGTGTTTACCCCAGTCCAACGCTGGCATCTCCACTTCATCCACCTGGCCAGACTAATCAGAAGTGTTAGCATAGTTTCTTTCTCAACCACTAACCTTATATGAGTAAATCCCATTGCCTCACAAATCTATGTGCAACTAAGTCTTTACCCGAAAGATAATTATAGTGACTATTCTAGAACCTACAGCGAGATCCATTAATTCGGCATTGGACAGAAATACATACAGAAAGGGGAAGAGCCCTCTGGTTCATCCAGCCTCTCCCATGTATTTTGTGATAGTTTGTACATTGTCACAAATACACTGCCGCACCATCTGGCAATGTGACCTCCCGCAAGGTGCAACAAAAAGAAATCCAGAAAAAACTCAAGCTAAATTGAGGCAAATAAAATCGGGGGAATTTCTCTTCAACCCATTTAGGGTTGAAATTCCCTCCAGTACCTATCCTTCTGTCAGAGGTGACGTCCACCTCAGCCAGAAAAAGATCCAGCTTTCGCGTGCAGGATTCAGCAAATTGATGTCCAGTGAACAAAACAACATTCCAGAGATCCATTAATCTCCGGGAAGTGAATAACCTATTGTTGTTTTCGATCTGACCTTGTACAACCTCAAATCGTGACACTTGGTCCTCCCTAAATATTAATTGGAATAAATTGTCAAGACAATCTACATTTTTCATCATCTTATAAACCTTGGTCAGATCACCCCCGAGTCTACCCTAAGTATAATTTAAGTCTACACTTTTCTAAAATAGAGAGTTCCAACTCTTTTAACCTATCTCAATAATTAAGATGCTTTATATGAGGAATAGTCACCCTTTTCAGCGACCTTCCAAAGTTTCAATACCATCCGCCATGTGAACAGACAGAAATTGGATACAGTTTTCCAAGTGAGGCCTGGCCAAGGTCTTGTACAAGGCAAAGATAGATTGCATGCCTCATCTTATACTCAACTGTTCTATCAACCCAACCCAAATCTCTATTTGCTGTCGCTACCACTGCTCATCGTTCATGTACCTTTAGAGATCTATCTGGATCTCTCTCTTTCCCCACCTTTTGTAATGTTTTTTCCTTAAAGGTATATGCAATTCAAAGATTTCCCTTGTCCACATACATAACAATACACTTATATAAGTTATGTATCATTTGCTAGCCCGTGATACCAATTCCCCAATACATCAAGGTCTGCCTGAAGTAAATGAGCATCATTTACAGTACTAACACTCACACAGATCTTGGTATAATTTGCAAATTTGAAAATGGTGCTCCCAACATTTACATCCAGATCATTAATAAAAATGATAAACAGTAATGCTCTGAATGCCAATTCCTCCCTGTCACCACTAGTAACTGGTCTATAAACAGATCCAAATCTATCAATAATTACTTTTTGCCTTATTTCCAGCCAGTTCTCAATCCAGCTCAGTATTATGACATGGCAGATGGTATGTGCCAAGCAGCCCAAATTCTAAAGGGAAACTTGAACAAGCTATCACAACAATTTGCAATTTATATTTTATGAGAAGGTACCTGAGGTCAGGACAAAATAAATTTCAGACCACAAAGATTTTAAATATTCAATTTAAACATTAATTAAACTGAAGAAAAAGGAAAATTACACGTAAAGACACAAGAATACCTTTACACAGGTAACAATACTATAAACATTTGCTATAAGATTTTGGCTTAAGTAAACTCAGAGCTAAACCACTTTTTGGATATTAGTCCCCATAGATTTTCAATTGATAAAAAATTCTAGTAATATTACTCCAGAAAGCAGTGCTGGGATGTGGGAAAAGTCTTTTTCTCCTCATTTGATAATGCGGAGCCACAGCTTGTTTCAAAAGCCTTACAGACAAAAACAAATTTCTCTGAGGGTGGCAGCAGTTGGTTTTTATAAGTCTGTCTCCAGCACACATTGTCTTGTCAAGATCTCATGGCCCCACCACAAATAGTCTTCAATTTCTCGATAAATATTTTTTCCCTTTTGATCTGTTACTCCATTATTCCTACAGTCCTTTATAAGTTCCTTTTCCCAGAATGTACCAATCTTTCATGATACTTAAGGTTACTATTTTTTACAAAAGTAAACTTACTACTTTGCCTCATCCATTCACAATCTCCCAATTGTATCTGTCCCTTTTGAAATACAATAGTTAACTTTAAATCACTTCCCTTATCTGCTGAATATAAATTCTTATTCACACTGTCCCGGCACTCCATTTTAGTTCTGTTCATTTCCACTTCAACCACTTGCCGACACACCTGCCTGCTATTGATGTTTTAACCCTTGCAATCTAACTGTCTTCAATTTAATTAAACCAGTCACACCCATACTCACACACACAAGTATGTTTTCCAGTATATGACAGTGATATTTTAAAAATATTGAGAAATCTCAGGTTTCCTCACATCAGTATATTACCACTAATGTCAGAGTGTTCAATCTTGTTGAGAATTCTCTTGTGCAGTTACTTTTTAAAAGGTTTTAGGAATTCGAAGTAGACAATGTCCACCACCTTCTTCAAAAAAATACAGTTTTATTTACAAGACATGATCTCCTTTTTTATGAAACTATACTGGATGTCTTGAAGATGTCCCTCTCTATTCAATTATGCTTATATCTCATCTCAAGTTGTTCCCTCAAACACCTTTTCTATTGCTGATGTCAAACTAATGGGCCTTTCATTGTCTGGGCCCATCTTTTCACCTGTTCTAAAGGTGGGGACTATGTTAATCTACTCCCTGTCGACAGGAACCATCTGAGTACAGTCAACTATTAGAAACACTCATTCACACAGCACAGGTCCCATTCCCTAAGGATATCAACTGGCCCAACAGCCCGAGCTACTTTCAAGTTCTTAATTCTTTTTGAAATAATGGACTGAATCTTAACTTATCTAACTGCTTGCAATGGGAAAGCCCAACAGCTCATGGGTAACCTGGAAATTTCAGCAGAACATTTATAGTTTTTAATGCAGCCACCTCATTGGCATGTGATTTCCAGCTTTCCCAACCTGTTAGAATGAATGGGTGATGATGATGTCCCTCACCAATGTCCCATTTCTTGTCGCAAATCCTCTCGTGAGACCCAATAAGGATAAGATTCGAAGCATGGGAGAGACACTGCAGGAATGGAGATAGACCAGAGGGCAGTATCGAACTTTAGCAATCTGTCCCTGGACATGAGGCTGTGGCCTGTGGATAGGAGGAAGGAGCCTGAAAACAGACAGGCATGTTTAGAAGTGGCTGAGGAGATTAACAGGAGGAGTGTGGTCCATTTATATTTTACTTTGGTCTCATCACCACCCAGTAAGCTTAACCAATTAACCCATTTCAAATTGTCTGCCATTTTAGTGAAGTTGTGTTCCTTTATTTGTTGAAACCATATAATGTTGTAATTGCTGAGATGTCAAGCTGATCCCCCACATGGAAATGGAGCATTGGAATTCCTGCTCATGTACCTAAGTACCACACTGGCCTGACTCTCATTGGCTCACTGATACCAAGAAACTTACCTGACAAGCAACAATGTAAAATTGATTGGCGCACACTTAACCAGTATGTGTGGTGTGATTATAGTCAACTGCCTCAGCCACTGACTAGTGTAGCCTGTGTTATTATATTGTTTTAAATAATCAACTTCATTGAGGCTATTTGTGCACAGGGGATTTATGTTTTAATAGTAGTAATGATTGAGATTACGTTAAATAGCAGAATAAATAGCAGGAGAATTGAAGGGTCAGTGAATAATCTAACCATTCTAGAGTATTTCCCTCTACACCATCCCATCAAATATTCCCAAGATAGATACAGCATGGATTAGAGACAGAGTAAAGCTCCCTCGACACTGGATATGGGCAGCTACACAAAATCAGGAGAGAAGATGGAAATAAATCACTGGTGATTCTGGGGATTGCTGCCCCTGAATCTATTGCCCCAGTTTTAGAATTTGCTTGTGTTAAGAAACCTCTCCTCCCATTCCCCGCGTCTTTAAGATGCTGCACAGAGTAACTCCAGGTTTCATATCTTGCTCAATCCTTGGTAACTCGAAAAAGGAATAAACTGGCATTTACCAGCCCAAATGCTCAGCGTAAATATTACTAAAGAGCTAAGGAAATACTCACACAACTGATAAATAACTAGAACCTTCCCTTAAAGCAATTAGACAGTGGAAAAAAATGCATTAGTCAACCCAACACCATCTTCCCCTGCCTCAGGTAAAAGCAGTGCTTCAAATTCCTTTATTATGACTACAGGCAGAAATTATGTTTTAATTTTTGAGGAGGAGGGAGTGGGAGAGGGGGATGGGATTTGAAGTTGAGACACTCCTAAGGAATAGCCAGCAATCTTGTCAGGCTTTTACTGTGTGTCGGTGCACTTCTTTTATCCAAAAGACAAACCCTGCAACAGAGGATGTGATATTTTTCATGGGAGCTTATACTTGCTAAGCTCAATCTGTCACAGGTAAACAGTGTACTAATGTCGGCCAATTACTGAGCCAATACAAGGGATTTACCCCTTTTCACAGAGCAGGTGGACAATGAATTCTGTGTTTTATTGCATGCAAATTTGGTCCCTCCTCCCGTAAAGGTGTTACTCCCTCTTGCTGGAGCGAGTCATGGGAGATGGTGGGGAAATAGGCAGTGAGCCCCACTCCCATGTGGGGAATAACCGTGGCCATGCCCCCCAAGAGACTGAATACATTCAGTACCTCCTTTTTGATTTGCACTCGATTTGCTGATCTTCAAAATGTCAGACTGCGGTGACTCTACTTTCCTTCAGGTTGCTGATCACAGAGGTTTCTTTGTACACCTTTTGGAGGAAGAAACATGAGCACGTCCTAGTCTGCTCCACGGAGCGAACTCTGGATCAGAAGCTGACACTGAATGTCTCCGTGGCAAAGAGCAAGGCTTGCTGGCTCTTTACCTCCTGGTGATTTTCTTTGACATCAACCCCCATCGACTGCAGCTGGAGCAGATTCTGCATGTTTTTCTGGAGTTAAGATATTTCTCTCTGTTCCTTTTTAGCCTCAGATCACCTTTGAGGATAAAAAAAAAATCTTGATGTTCTCCTTGATTGCTTCCCATAAGAGTGGGATTCATAGAAGGGTTTCTCCACCCTTTGTAATCCCTTTTTAGTTCCTCAGTATTCTCTGGGGTGACCAATTTCATGTTCAGTTTCCATTTCCTGCCAAACTTCTGGCCTTCCTGTAAGTGACAGCTGGTCAGTAGCGGGCAGTGGCCAGAGAAGAACACCAGCTTGACATCGGTGGGTCTGACTGTGGGATATGAACTGGAAGTCTATTCTGTAACAGATGGACCTGTCTGACATGACCAGGTATATCTACACGCCACCCCATCTGATCACAGATGACCTTGCAGAATGCCCTTGATTTGCTCTGGATCTTGAGGGTCCAGTATCACATTGTAGCACCTCAGCATGGGTGGCAGCAGTCTGAAAGACAATAATAAGGGCACTGGCAAAGTGGTAGTGTTAGAACCATGAATACCGCCACCCTGAGAGAGGACAGCAAGTGCTCCATGGTAGCACTGCCATTCACATGGGGAAGCACGTCTGCAATCCCCATAATCTGTTGGAGGACAGATTCCTGGACTATTGTGTGAGCCTGCATGACCTGTTGACTGCTGAGATCTGCAACAGCTATGGCAGCAATCTGAGCCTGGATAGTAGCACCATGATATCTGATTAGATTCCACTGTAGCAGTGAGAGATCAGAAAATGCCTGTGCTGAAGAGGAAACTCCATCAAGGGTTGGTCTATTAGTGCTGCCATGGAACTGCCCAGCACTTTCATAGTGGCAAGAATGGGATCCAAGCTCTGTGCGATTCCCTGAGTCACGATGGAGTTAGACTCCTCCATGCTCTTACCAGTGTTTGGAGGCTATCTGCAGGTCAGCCAATGTACTAAGTACCTCTGTGTACATTGTCATCATTATTTTCCTGCAGTCTGCCCCATCAAATTCTTCATTTGATTGTCTGCAACCTTTCCCTTTGGGGAATTCTCATGTGATCCAATCTATCACCGTGGCCTTCCAGCTGACTCACAATATGCAGATCCCTACTCTACACTCATCTCAAACATTCCCACAGTGCGAGTAGCTGAACTGGCAGCTGCACTTGTTGGGCCAAGTGATGGTGCCTCCTTTTCACTCTCATCAGCTTGTTCTTCTTTTTCATTTTGGTTCTTTGGAGACTGAGTTGGCATCAGTTACTGACTATCTGAATGTATAAAAACCCCAGGGACAGACAGAGGAAAAGGAAGGGCTGGGGGGTGAGGAGGAAAGCAGGAGTTCACCAAGCCGGTTATTAGCAGTTTCTATTTCAGAATTAGGATGAGGGTTGAATGGAGAAGGTGCAGAAGTCTGCAACCAACTCTGAGACTTTGGTCTTGGTCATTTATTGGGCCATCTCCTCGAGGCACTGAGGCAAGCTGGCCCTCCTCTGGTCCTATTGTTATGTATAAGTTTTGAGTGTGTGTGTGTCGGGTGAGTGAAGTGAGTGTGGTGCAGTGAGCAGGGGGTGGGTGATGTGGTGGTTCTGAGATAGATGCAGATTCATTCACTCAGCTTGTCCATTCAAGTGAGATCATTAAACTTTGTTTGGCTATGTCTTGGGTGTCATATTCTATGCATTAACTGCCCTAGCTATCTGCTCCCAGTCCCTTCTGAGGCTCAATGGTGAAGGCTTCCTAACTCTGGTGCAAACACAACCTCTCTCTTGGCTTCTACCTGTAACACCAAATGCTCCAGGTGGGGTGGGGGGGAGGGAGGGGGAGTCACTGAAATGGCACAGTGGGGGAGTGGGGGAGGATGGTGGGGGGTGCTTTCTCTGGCATGCTGTGACATCCTACTTGGCCCTGTGTGTCCCAAAGTGATTAACTATTGTGTTAGTGCAGCTTCCATTTTACAGGGACTGCACTTTTAATAGGGGAAGGTATTTTATTTATCTACAAAGGAGCAGCAACCCATTCCCATGTGTTGGATGCTTCAATGGGAAGTGGCACTGAGCTTTCTACATTCTGTTTGTAGGTAGATTATTGCAGAGTAATTAAGGCTGGTTCTGGAGAAGGAGCAGGTGCAGTAAGTGGGTAATGTGAAATGATTTACGCAGTGTGATATGATTCATATCTCTGATCGGTACCAGATTCAGTTATGAGTTTTATTATGCCCTGCAGCAGCTTTCTTTGGGCTGTGTTATTTGCAATTTCTACCGAATCAAAACTGTTCAGGAATGCTAAATTATTCAATAGGTCAGAGGAACAGAACAGCGAGCTGTGACAAAGGAGCATGGAAGAGTTGGAGTCACAGCATCAAAGTGAAGATGCAGCAAGAAGTGAAGAGAGGACAAGAAAGAGGAGTGAACTGGAGTCTCCAATCGGCACTGATGTGTAAAGGGAGAATCAATAAACACGGATACATAACATAGCAAAAATGCTCTCTTTTACAATACTATGTTGGCACCTTTCTGCCCACTAAAGTCGGTACTCTTCCCCCCCAGGTTGGGCTGGTGTGTATGTGTGTGTGAGTGTGTGTCCTTATCACTCTCTCCCCCCACCCCTACATGCTGGACTGGTGGTACAGTGGTTAGTACTGCTGCCTCACAGCGCCAGGGACCCGGGTTTAATTCTGGCCTCGGGTGACTGTGTGGAGTTTGCATGTTTTCCCCATGTCTGCATGGGTTTCCTCCAGGTGCTCCGGTTTCTTCCCACGGTCCAAGCATGTGCAGGTTAGGTGGATTGGCCAAGCTGAATTGCCCCTTAATGTCCAAAGATGTGTAAATTAGATGGATTAACCATGGTAAATGTGGATCACGGGTTAGAGGATCTGGGTAGGATACTCTGTCAGCAAGTTGGTGCAGACTCAATGGGATGAATGGCCTCCTTCTGCACTATAGGGATTCTATCAACACCACTGCATGCCGGGCTGCTGTGTCCCTAACCCCCTGCAGGCTGGGCTGGGCTGAGTTGCTGCGCCCCAACCCCTTCTCCCCAGGCTAGGCTGCTGTGCTCCCCCCACCATGGAAAGCTGGCTGGGAGATACATTGCCCGGAAAGGGCGGTTTCTCACCAGGATCAATAACTGCTCTGTGATAAGTGAATGGAACACTGCGAAAGTGAGGATACCAATGGGAAGATAGAGTGTCTCCACATTAGAGATAGAAAATCATACAGATTGAGAATGAATCAATTATCCAGCCAATACTTGCTGTCTAGGCCAGAGAATCTCATTGTACAGATCCCAAGCTAACTGTCCATTAACCGTCATTCACAATACAATGCACTCTCTTCACAATATCATTCGGAATGGCCTCCCTGCAAGGAAGGTGGCAGCAGAGAGTGGGACTAATCGACTATCACTTCCAACAAACCAGCACAGTATGATGGACCGAATGGCATCTTTCTGTGCTGTTTTATTCTACAATCTTAAACATTTTTCCACCAGCCACGGAGCCTCTGTGAGTGTGGAAACCAGTCAGGGGCTGAATAAGGCATTAGTTGTGCACTAAACCCATTTATCTCATGCTCTTTACAAGCCATCGGCAGAGGGAATGTTTAATCCATCAGCAAGGAGTGAGCTGCAACAGCATTTTAAACCACTGCCCCGCACTGTGACCTTTAGTCCTCACCAGCAAGTGGAAATTACATTTGCTGCTTATATCTTTCCGCTGCATGGGGATGTTGATGGTGCTTCTCACTCTGTAAGGATTGGAACGGCTGGGACTGTACAAATGACCCAGACTTCATTCAGCTGATTCAGCTTTCGGCCAAATTGTATTGAACAAGTTTCACTGAAGATCAAAACTTGCTACTTACCAGAGACGGCTGCATAGAACAACACTGCCTTTAGGTTTTATTTAAAAGAATATTACATCATGAATAACAAGCAAATGATCTGAAATGAATCCCATCCGTCATCTGTCAGAGAGTCTGGCTGAACTCACAGAATGTCCCCAGGGTTGGCCCCCACTGTGACACAGCAGAGGGACTCCCCGCTTCCCACTGCACTCTGCTTTCCTTCCAAGTCAAAGGCACCATTGTGGGATTTTGCTGGGACGATGATCCTGGGATCTGTTCAAATTTCATCATCTGAGAATCTGAATTCTTTAAAAAGCTTGAAATAAAAAAGCTGGTCTCAGTAAAAGTGTCCACAAAGTTGTCGAACTGTAATATTAAAAAAACAAATGCTGGTTCAGTAAAGTAAAATGAACACCGCTCGACAATCACCAGGCAAGACTGTTCTCTTCCTGTCAGGGAGCACTTCAGCGGTCATGGGCATTCAGCCTTGGATCTTCAGGTAAGCGTTCTCCAAGGCGGCCTTCACGACACACGACTGCGCAGAGTTGCTGAGCAGAAACTGATAGCCAAGTTCCGCACACATGAGGACGGCCTAAACCGGGATGTTGGATTTATGTCACATTATCAGTAACCCCCACAGCCTGCCTCCTGGACTTGCAGAATCTCACTAGCTGTCCTGTCTGGAGACAATACACATCTCTTTAACCTGTGTTTAATGCTCCCTCCACCCACATTGTCTGTACCTTTAAGACCTGGCTGGTTGTAGGGATTCGCATTCTAATCAGTATTCTGTAACTTGATGTTGTGTCTCTGTGCACTGTTTGAGAGCACATTTCCACTCCATCTGACGAAGGAGCAGCGCTCCGAAAGCTTATGGTATTTGCTACCAAATAAACCTGTTGGACTTTAACCTGGTGTTGTGAGACTTCTTTCAGTAAAGTCTGTCCAGGGAAGGAAGCCTGTGGTCCCTACCCTGTCTGGTCTGTGAAGTGATTGCGTGCTCACACCAACATGGCTGACTCTCAGCTGTCCCATGGATGGCCCAGTGGAAAGGCCCAGGGCCATAAGGCAGGACCCAGTCCCACGAATCAAACTCACCAAGAGAGGGGGAGAAGACAAGATAACTCAGGATACTGACACTAAACTTGTAGATGGTTGGAAAGGGAGAATAGAGAGGAGGAGAATACCAAAGTTCCTGGGAAAGGAGTGAGATGGTTCAATTGTTCTTCATTTAAACAGAGGGAGAATAAAGAATGTTAGGATTTAGTATCCAGGGAATGTACTTTATAGAAGGTACTGTGTGACAAAATAACCTCTAACAAATGGCTTGAAGTATTTAATTGACATATATCTGTACTAGTCCTGCGATTAAAAGATGTTTTACTTAATACTGACAGGCCCAAGACTAGGGATTTACTTCAACATTTCCTCTTAACT
Source organism: Mustelus asterias (assembly GCF_964213995.1). NCBI lineage: Eukaryota > Metazoa > Chordata > Chondrichthyes > Carcharhiniformes > Triakidae > Mustelus > Mustelus asterias. Next base: position 38,470,435 of record NC_135823.1, read on the forward strand.
GCTTGACTAAGCCGACTCCTGGGAGCCAATAATGAAGGGATGGCAGTACTTACATTCACCAGAGGCAGTGAGAGAATGATCGCCCGAGCCACTAGCCGCTCACTAAAGCTGACTTGTTCAAAGATTTTTTTTAAAAACTGTTTGCAAAATTGCAGCAACACCGAGTAAATATTTATAGAATTCCCCTCACTCCACGCAGGATGGTTACTGAATGATTTAAGGCAAGGGACTGCTTCATGTGCCTGCATCTCCCAGCAGTGTTATTGTTCCTTTTACAGGCTGAGAATGTGTGTGCGGAGTGTTTAATTTTCGCTACCATCTCCCAGTCTGTGATAATTAGCAGTGACAACTGCTCATCACAGAACCATAAATCATCACCGGAGGGGGTGAAACTACTGGCATTCCAGGAGCAGTGGTCAGGTGACACCGATTGTGGGAGAGAGAGGAAGGGTAAAAAGAACAAGGGAGTGACAGAATGAGTCTTTATTCCAGCTCCGAGAGTTGGGCATCGCTGGCTCGGTTGGTGTTTACTGTCCGCCTCCAGTTGCCATGAGGTGGTTTGGGTCTTCTCCTGGAGGTAATAACCAAGAGGAGATTGCCTGATGGGTCTTTACAACAAAGCGGTGATGCAGGGAAGAGGAAAGTTTAGGAAAGCACTGACTACAGTAAAAATGATAAAATATCAAAGTGAGAAAGGCTGTTGTGGTGGAAGGAGAGAAGAGAGGTTTGAGGTGAATCATAGAAACAGAATAATACATGATAAAGAGAGGCTACTTGGGCCATGGAGTCTGTGCCAGCACCTTTGATGTTTTCTGTGGCACTAGACTGCCTGGAGTTATGTGGCAGACATAGACCTGTCCTTATATCTCAGCCAACATCAATCCTGGAGATTCACACTCAGGCTAAATTCATCAATCCCTTGCTGACAGCAGGTACTGTGCTTGAAGGGAGTGTAGGTCTGAGATCAAATAGGCCACCACAATGCAAATTCTGAGCATGGGTTTATTCAAGCGTGGATCAGCCCGGGGAGTATCGCATCATTGAACTGCCCCACGGGAGAATACAATCCAGTAAATTAAAACTGTGAGACAGAACATGCATTGTTATAACACCTCCTCAGCACACTCCACAAAGTATGTTTGAGTTGTAGCCACTGTTGTAGTGTAAAGGGAAATTCAGCATCCAATTTGTGCACAGCAAGATCCACAAACAGGCGGACAAGAGGATTGAGCAGTTAATCTGTTATTTGTGGTGTTGTTGAAGATGGCTGGTGTGGCTTAGAGAAATACCAGCCAAGTATTTCCAAGTTTTATCCTTGGTCTACGCTCAGTTGATTGATTTCAGAGAGAAAGGAAGATTGGGATAGCAGCCTCAATACCTGTGGGTTAAGATGGAAACAAAAAGCTGCAGGGAAATGATACGCAGGGTATCAGTTGAAAGTTGTGATGCCTGCCCTGGTCAAGTAGCTCAGCTGTGGCAGGTGAGAAGCGTCCATGAAACCTTTTGCCAAATATCGTTATAACCATCAGAGAGGATGAAAGAAAGAATAGAAATAACTGTTCAGCCCGAGCCTCTGTTCCATGGACCGCGCTGATTTATTCATCCACATCCCTCAGTGGAAAATAGGAGCCATTCTCAGCCGCAGAAACTGAAGTAATTTCATTTAGAAAGTGTGCTGCCGTCACCCAGTGACACTTGAAAGTGGATTAAAATGCAATGAGTAAATCGTTGATCATGTGGAGTTGAAATGGACAGGAGCTAATTTTCTCCACCAGAAACCTGGGCTTCGATTGCAGTTGTATTTGCATCAAGTGCAGACTAATGTGGAATCGAACACACAAAGAGAATTGTACACATTGGCGCAGGTCCCAGCCTGACTCTGGGCTCCCCTAGCACTGACCTGGGGGCAAAGGTTATAAATCTCATCAAATACCAATCTGGAGTGGAACAAGTGAATTGAAGAAATGGTTTTCAGTGTTTTGCAGCAGTTGTGTAAGAGACAAACGATGGTGGAAAGACAGCCGCTTGGATCAGAAGTATTCCAACGTGTGGACAAGAGCTCACTTCAGTGCAATAATGCATGTTGTTGGCTCTCGCTGAAGTAACTGTCACACTCAGTATGGTACTCTGTTACCTAAACCATAGGGCACTGGGATGATCTCTGATAAAGTGAGGGTTGGAATACTACAATAAACTTGACCCTTCATACACAACCCCATCCCCAATAGAAAGGAGAGGCAAGAAAGTCAGTCAGACTTTTGATCCCTGGTGAGAGATCAGGGACTGAGGTGTGGGAAGGGGGAAGACTGAGAGAAAGACAAAAAGAATGCGTGAGAAGAAAAGAAAAAGGAAGAAAAGGAGAAAAACATAAAGGAAAAGACTTCCATTTAATCTTGTATACAGACAGGTCAGGTGAGTGGGCAAAAACGTGGGCAGTACGGCGGCATAATGGTTAGCACTGCTGCTTCACAGCGCCAAGGACCCGGGTTCAATTCCGGCTTCGGGTCACTATCTGTGTGGAATTTGCACATTCTCCCCACATCCGCGTGGGTTTCCTCCGAATGGTCCGGTTTCCTCCCACAGTCCAAAGATGTGCGGGTTAGGTTGGTTGGCCATGCTAAATTGACCATAGTGTCAGGGGAATTAGCAGGGTAAATATGTGGGGTTATGGGAATAGGGCTGGGTGGGATTGTGGTCGGTGCAGACTCGATGGGCCGAATGGCCTCCTTCCGCACTGTAGGGATTCTATGATTCTAAGATAATGCAGGAAAATGTGAAGTTATGCACTTTGGTAGGAAGAATAAAGGAGCTGAATATTATTTAAATGCAAAAAGACTGCAGAAATTTGCAGCACAGAAGGATTTGGGGGTCCTCGTGCATAAGTCACAAAAAGCTAGCATGCAAATTCAGCACAAAACTTGGAAGGTAAATGCAATATTGGCTTTTATTTCAAAGGGAAGAGACATAAAAATAGGGAAGTCTTGTTAAAACTATACAATGCACTAGTTAGACCACAGCTGGAATACTGTAAACAGTTTTGGTCCCCTTTTCTAAGGAAGGATACACTGGCATTGGAGACAGTCCAGAAAAGATTCACTACGTTGATCCCAGGTATGGAGGGATTTTCTTATGAGGATAGGTTAAGTAGGTTGTGCATGTACTCACTGGAGTTTGAAAGAATGAGACGCAATCTCTCATAAAGAATTTTCAGGGACAGTCTAGGATCAGAGGGCATAATCTCAGAATAAGGGATTGCCTATTTAAAACTGAGATGAGGAGGAATTTCTTCACTCAAAGGGTAGTGAATCTGTGGAATTCTTTACCGCATAAAGCTGTGGAGACTGGGTCGTTAAGTATGTTCAAGGCTGAGATAGCCAGATTTTTAATCGGTACGGGAATCAAGGGTTATGGGGATAAGGTGGGAAAGTGAAGTTGAGTATTATATCAGATCAGCCATGATCTCATCGAATGATGGAGCAGACTAAATGGGCCGAATGGCCTATTTCTGCAATTGGTGCCTACACAAACTCAGGATATCCCAACCCAGAAGGAAAAAATAGTAATACTGGTCAGAACTGCTTTGGCTTTGTGGGAAAGTGCTTTGCAGCCAGTGAATTACTTTGGGAGTGTGGGGATTGCTGTAACATCGGCCTCACCCCACCTTCCAGCAGTCATCTCATTCTCCAGTAGTGACTGTTTCCTGGGTGTGCAATTTCCCTTCCAGTCCCATGGCAGCATAAACAGTCAGGAATTCTGATAAAAATCTGACACATTGTCTTGGATTCTGCAGGTAGGCTCAAGGATTGGGAAAGGGTGCAACTGCCGCTAGTGAGGTCAGAGACCAGGACAACAAAATCGAGCCGGACAGCCGATTAACTGCCGATGAGGGTGGGGGATGGAGCGGTCAGAGTGGACGCAGGCAGCGAGCTGGCAAATGTGGCATGAAGTGACACTGTCAAAGGTGTTGGTGCCATACTTAAAGGGCTGCCTGCACTCTATGACTATCCCTGCTACATTGAACAACCCTGCTATATTGAACAGCTCTGCTATCAGTGTTAACCACACTGAAGGCATGTCAGAAAGGTTCTGGGTAGCGCCATGGTTCAGTGATGCTTCCTGGAAGATTCTCCTTTAGGCTACGTGAGAGAGATGGGAGGTCCTATTTCTGAAGGATGTTAGGAGGAGAACAATATAACTCCTTGAGCTTATTTCTTGGTTAAGACACAAGGCTCCCGTCACTCAAATTAAGCATATATTTGGTTGTATAGCTCGGAGACATTAGGAGCTGCCGTGGTGCTGTGCTCTACTCAAAGCAAACCAAAATTAAGATGGGATCGCATGATACATTTCCCAACTAATGATGTCACGCTGATACTCCTGTTACTAAATCCAGCTGTCAGTTTTGACTCGAGTAATGTCGCTCCAGAGTAGCCGCATGTAGGACACATTTACAGACTCCCAACATGGACAGCTGGGATCCACCAGCTTAGGAATGGTCCTTACCTTTGTTGGGCGATTAACATAGTTCGTTTTGTGACTTCAGAAAAAGAGCTCATAATGTGAAGGAAAGGGCCTGCACCAGTGGCGGCATTCTCCTCTTAGCTATCCTGACGCCAACGGAGGAGAAGCTACTGGAATCAGCAGGACAGCCTGCCGTCTGCTACAACATCATGGAAATGTGGTCACAAGAGACTGAGCAGCTTCATGTGTGGATAGGAGGTAGTCTTTCCATGGGACATGGTACTCCTATGTCCTCCACTGGAGACATGCACCTCCACACTAATAATAGTTGCAAGAATATAATGGGAAGCCCAAAATCATTTACTCCATCTTGTCTCCTATACATCACCACCAAGAGCAGAGTGCTGTTGTGACTGCCGAGGGTGCAGTGCTGCATCATTCCCACACAACCTCCACCAGCACAGGTACTCTCACATTGCTGGGTATCTGATCACTTTTAGGTCCAGAGTCACAGCCTGGCGAGGACACCTCAGATAAGCCTCAACTGACAGCGGCTGTGAAAGCCAAGGCCATCGACATTTGGAGGAGTGTGGGAGGCCAGGCTCAAGCTGAGCCTGTAATGTTCTAACTATGTTAGGGGTTGTGGGTTTTATACAGAAAGTAAAGACTTGGTTTGCACATGTAAATTCAAACTAACACACAAAAGATTTTATTGAAGAGCTGTTCTTTCCTCTGTTCAGACTACAAAACTGAGAGTAAAACAGCAGCCTCTGAAAACACCCAAATGATATCACTATCAAATCACGTGATCAACTCTTAAAGCAACCTGCAACCCTTTTAAATATAAAGCAGAGTCCTAGGCTGATGATACACCTCTGGAGCCATTAGTAAGGCAGGAGGTGCTAAAGCTACAGCATGAGGATGTGAAGATCTGTCGGAGATTCTGGGGGTATCCAGACTCTGGCTTAGACAGTGGAATAATCTGTCCAGACTGTGAGTGCTGGGGGATTAGTAGGATAAATATGTGGGGTTATGGGAATAGGGCCTGGGGGGATTGTGGTCGGTGCAGGCTCGATGGGCCGAATGGCCTCCTTCTGCACTGTAGGGATTCTATGATCTATGTCCCTCTTGCATACATTGGAAGCCTCCTACATTGAGAGTTTGGCAATTCTCTTGGCTTAGTATGATGATTCAGAGGATGCCAGAGATGTGTACAGACCTTCATGCCATAGATGAGCCCATAAGCATTGTAAACTGATGGCTGGGTAAGAGGAAAGGGAGGAATGAAGTGTTTGGAGTCTCCACTTGATCCTCAGACTAAAAGTGAACAGTGAGGTACAAGTCCTTGCCAGGAAGGAGAAGCAGCTGCCTCCTGCTTCTGTGTGTTCCTCTCAGGACACTCTGGCTGTGGACAATGGCCCCTCAGCCCCTCTATCAATGACACCAGTGCCTCATGTAGCTGTGGCAACAGAGGAAAATCCTGCAGCCTTTGCACAAGCCCTTTGACGTACTGCAGTTCTCCAACCTCAGGCAGCCAGAGAATGTCTGCCAGGCCATGGGGTAGCAAGATGAGCGGTGTGGCTCCAGCTCAGCTGGAAGCACAGGGGGTGCAAGGGTTACAAGAAGCACCTAGCTGTACTCAGGGTTCACAGGTGAAAACATTGTTAAAGATTTGCCCCTTGTGTAATAAACATGGTCTGCTTTTGGCAACGTCTATTAATTGTGGCCCTCTGGAGCTTCAGGAGTACCTTGGCTTATCCAAAGAACTGGTTGCAAATGGTGATACCGCACATAATCCTCACAGATGTTACTGGGTGCAGGGCAATGAAACATCAGCAATGGAGCAGAAAGGCTTTGTGGAATGGAATAGAAGGCAGCAAGTGTCATCTGGTCTGTATTGATGTGTCCCATGTTTCCCTTGAATATTTCTCATTGCGTCTCTCCTGTTGCACCTGGAGTCCTTCAGCACCTGGTCAGCATCTTCCTCCATATCCTTCTCATCTGGAGGGCATCATGCCACTGTATATATTTACTGTTCAATGGTCCCCCCTTTGTATTGGCAGGTCATGTAGAACACAGCAGAGCACCACATTACGCGAATGAGAGCCTTGCTGGGGCATACTGAAGAGCTCTACCAGATCGGCCCAAGTACCTGAATTGCATCTTCAAGAGATCAGGTTGTCCTGTTGCATGTACTGTATCTCTCCTCTGCATCCATACTCGGGTCCTCAAGGTGTATGTAGCCATTTCTTTATTGGATAGCCATTGTGTCCCAGAATCCATCTGTGAAGGTGTGCAGGGAAAGCGAACAGTTCGAGAACTGGGGAATGCCGCAGTGTGTTGGTGTCACAGCTGCTTCCAGAGGAGCATGTACACAGCTGTAGGACGCTCTGGCGCTGGTTGTAGACCAGTTGCATATTGAGCAAGTGGAAGTCCTTCCTTTTGATGAAGACTACTATCTGGCCTGTGGGAGCCTTAGTGACCATGTATGTAGTCAGTGACACCCTGCACCTAGCCTCAGAACCGATGGCTTTCTCTACCTAACCACCCTGATCTGTGTGAAAATGGATGCATTGTCTGGCCCACATGAAGAATGCATTGGTCACCAGCTTGATATGCCACAGAATGGCCACACATATATCTTCAGATTGCCCATGGAATGAACTGGATTTGTAGAAGTTTAGTTCCACAGTGACCTTCAATGCACTAGATCATCAGGAGGGGCGCAGTCTTCAACAACATTGTGCTCGGACATATGAAGGTCGTTCATCCTCTGTCTGTAGACCTTTGCTGCAGGAGATTGCTCGCTGTTCCTGTTATTCCTGCTGTTCTCACTGTCCCCTTTACCTTCCTTCCACCCCCAAGGCAGCCGCTGTCACATTGCCTTCCCTTCCTTACCCAGGCACTACCTCCATCCACTCCGCCTCGTCCGTCCACTCCGCCTCCTCCGTCCACTCCACCTCGTCCGTCCACTCCGCCTCGTCCGTCCACTCCGCCTCGTCCGTCCACTCCGCCTCGTCTGTCCACTCCGCCTCGTCCGTCCACTCCGCGTCGTCTGTCCACTCCGCCTCGTCCGTCCACTCCGCTTCCTCCGCACTCTCCCCCACACACACACACTCCCCTCCCACACATACATATCCTCCCCTGCACAAACAAACACACAAACACACTCCCCCCCCCACAATCATACACTCCCCCCCACACACACACTCCTCCCACACACACACTCCCCCCCCACACACACTCCCCCCACACACACACTCCCCCCACACACACACCCCCCCCCACACACACTCCTCCCACACACACACTCCCCCCCCACAAACACTCCCCCCACACACACACTCCCCCCCCACACACACTCCCCCCACACACACACTCCCCCCCACACACACACTCCCCCCCACACACACACTCCCCCCCCCACACACACTCCCCCCACACACACACTCCCCCCACACACACACTCCCCCCACACACACACTCCCCCCCCATACACACTCCCCCCCCACACACACTCCCCCCACACACACACTCCCCCCCCACACACACTCCCCCCACACACACACTCCCCCCCCACACACACTCCCCCACACACACACACTCCCCTCCCACACATACATATCCTCCCCTATACAAACAAACACACACACACACACACACACTCCCCCCCCCCACAATCATACACTCCCCCCCCACACACACTCCCCCCCCCACACACACTCCCCCCCCACACACACACACTCCCCCCCCACACACACACACTCCCCCCCCACACACACACTCCCCCCACAAACACACTCCCCCCAGACACACACTCCCCCCCCACACACACACTCCCCCCACACACACACTCCCCCCACACACACTCCCCCCCCACACACACACTCCCCTCACACACACACACTCCCCCCACACACACACTCCCCCCACACACACACTCCCCCCACACACACACTCCCCTCACACACACACTCCCCCCACACACACACACACACTCCCCCCCACAATCATACACACGCATACACTCCCCCACACACACACACTCCCCCACACACACACTCCCCTCACACACACACACACACTCCCCTCACACACATACACACACGCACACACTCCCCCCACGCACACACTCCCCTCACACACACACACTCCCCCCCACAATCATACACACGCACACACTCCCACCACGCACACACTCCCCCCACGCACACACTCCCCCCACGCACACACTCCCCCCACGCACACACTCCCCCCACGCACACACTCCCCCCACACACACACACACTCCCCCCCACAATCATACACACGCACACACTCCCCCCACACACACACTCCCCCACACACACACTCCCCTCACACACACACACTCCCCTCACACACATACACACACGCACACACTCCCCCCACGCACACACTCCCCTCACACACACACACTCCCCCCCACACACACACTCCCCTCACACACACACACACACTCCCCTCACACACACACACACACACACTCCCCTCACACACATACACACACGCACACACTCCCCCCACGCACACACTCCCCTCACACACACACACTCCCCCCCACAATCATACACACACACACACTCCCCCCCACAATCATACACACGCACACACTCCCCCCACACACACACTCCCCCCCCACACACACACTCACACACTCCCCCCAATCATACACATGCACACACTCCCCCCACACACACACTCCCCCCCACACACACTCCCCCCCACACACACACTCCCCTCACACACACACTCCCCCCACACACACACACACTCCCCCCCACAATCATACACACGCACACACTCCCCCCCCACACACACTCCCCCCCACACACACACACACACTCCCCCCAATCATACACACGCGCACACTCCCCCCCACACACACACTCCCCCCACACACACACTCCCCCCACACACACACTCCCCCCACACACACACTCCCCTCACACACACACTCCCCCCCACACACACACACTCCCCCAACACACACACATACACACACATATTCTCCCCCACACAAACAAACACACATACACACACACACTCCCCCCCCACAATCATACACACGCACACACTCCCCCCACACACACACTCCCCCCCCCACACACACACTCCCCTCACACACACATACACTCCCCCCCACACACACACACTCCCCCAACACACACACACACACGCACCCACAAGCGCGCACACACGCACCCTCAAACTAGGTGAGATTTCCCCAGATATCGGCAAAGGCCGATGACAGGTGGGAAATGTAGTGTTGAGCCCGCTGATGGCAATGGCAGATCTTCCTGATCCACTTAGTACTAACAATTTTCAGCCATGGGTTTCATGCCAGTTTGCTGTTGGGCCACTGATTCACCCGCCCCACCATCACCTCAACGCTTCAATCACTGGGCTGCCACTTTTAAAGGCCGTCCCAGCACACACCAGCCACACCTTGTTGGTCACCCTGAAGTAATAACTGCCACGTAATCCACCTCCAAATTTTAGGATCCCTCCCTGGAGAGTCTCCTAGATGTCAACATGATGTCCAATACCAGCGCAAAGGAGAAAGCAGGCCAGGGATCCCGATAGCAAAGAAACTTCACAATGCTCACCCACACCCTCCACCAGCACAGGAAAAAAATACAGCCAGCAAGGTCACCAATCCAGCATGGGGAGGTGGTAGCAGTGGTTATGAGTACCAACAACTTGCAGAAGAGGACAGCCATCCCGTGCCTCAAGAAAATGGATGATCTCCTCCATTCTGCCATGGTGAGTCACTTGCAATCAGTAAGGATAGGCAACAACACCTCCTCCATGAGTATGCTCAACACCGGTACCCCACAAGACTGTGTCCTCAGCCCCTTACTATACTCCTTATACATCTTTGACTGTGTGGCCAAATTCCCCTCCAATTCGATTTTCAAGTTTGCTGATGACACCACCAGCGTCAGATCTCAAACAATGATGTGACAGAGTACAGGAAAGAGATAGAGAATCTGGTGAATTGATGCAATGACATTAATCCCTCCCCCAATGTCAATAAAATGAATGAGATCATCATCGACTTCAGGAAGCGTAGTGGAGGTCATGTCCCTGTCTCGATAAACGGGGATGAAGTGGAAATGGTCGAGAGCTTCAAGTGTTTAGATGTCCAGGTTACCAACAACATGTCCTGGTCCCTCCATGTTGATGCCACAGTTAAGAAAACCCACCAACGCCTCTACTTTCTCAGAAGACTAAAGAAATTTGGCATGTCCACTACGACTCTCACCAACGTTTACAGACGCACCATAGAAAGCATCGTTTTCAGACGCACCACAGCTTGGTATGGCTCCTGCTCTGACTAAGACTGCAAGAAACTACAAAGGGTTGTGAACGAAGCCCAGTCCGTCAAGCAAACCAGCCTCCCATCCATTGACATTGTCTATGCTTCCCGCTGCCTCGGAAAAACAGCCAGCATAATGAAGGACCCCACGCATCGCGAACATTCTCTCTTCCACTTTCTTCCATTGGGAAAAAGATACAAAAGTTTGAGGTCATGTACCGACCGACTCAAGAACAGCCTCTTCCCTGCTGTCATCAGTCTTTTGTTTGGACCTACCTAATATTAAGTTGATCTTTTTCTACACGATAGCTATGACTGCCACACTACATTCTGCAATGTCTCCTTTCCTTCTCTATGAATGGTATGCTTTATCTGTACAGCACGTAAGAAACAATATTTTTCACTGTATGCCAATATAAATCAAATCAAACTCTTTTCTCAATTTTAACTCACATACTCACACACCCATCGCACATCCACAGGGATCTCAATGCCAGCTCAAGGGACACCACCACTCACTCTCTCACACACATCTTCATCTCCTCGTCACCTCACTGCTCCCACTCACCATCCACACATGCCAGAGATCCTTATCATCTGTTATCATCTGTTAATGTTTTGAGTGGATATGGTATGGACTCAAAATGTTAATTGTGTTTCTCTCGCCACAGATGCTGCCAGACCTGCTGAGTTAGTCCAGCATTTTCTGTTTTTAATTTCAGATTTCCAGGATCCATAGTATTTGGCTTTTATCCCTATCGTCTGCCCTGGCACATGTCTTGCTAACACGCTCCATCTGTTTTTATGCAGGAGAAGCTGGCTCTAAACAAGATGAAGAGATCCCAAACAGGCAGAGGGATGTCAGAACTCAAGGCCCTCATGGATTTCAAGGACTGAGTCATCCAGCTGGCCATGGGAGGACATTGACCGCTCCTGTGCTGATGGTGAGGTCTGCGGCGATAAAATAAGTGAGGATCCAGCATTACATCATCCATCAGACAACACGCTGTGAGTCATGTCTCCTGTTTCTCAGGTCCCTGCCATGCACTAATGACTACTCCATTCTTCCGCAGGCACATCTATGAAGCAGTGAGAGAGTCCACCAGCCAAGACCCGACTCCAGCCCTAAGATCTCAGGTTCGCAACACTCGAGGATTACTGGAGGCCAGGAATCTGCTGAGTCCCAGTCAGATGACAAGCCTCTGGACTCAGTCATGCCTCAGTTGTGGGATCTCCAAATCAGGAAAATCAGGAAGGGATGTCTGGTGCACTCTACTGGATTGAAAGGAGGAGTCCGTCTGCCTTAGGCCTGAAGTGATTGCGCCAACAGCGCAAGACAATGAGGTCAACACAGCTAGGGAGGCAGCCACTGTGCAGACCTTGGTGCAAGACTTTTGTCCTGCACTGCTGTAGGACATAGACTCTGTGGTGCAGGGCATGCACTCCATGGTGCAGGGTTGCTGGTATACATAATTCTCAACACCAGAGGACAGTCGTGCTTCTCCAGTTCACTCCAGCTGCCCCTCTATCCTGAGGAGGAAGCCAGAGGCCCTTGGGCACCTACAGGGAGGAGGATCAGCTGGTGCACAGCCCAGGGCCATCCACCCAGGTGTCTCCGGGAGTGTCCTGTCCATCCGAATCCTCTCTTCCTGTGACCATTTCAGCTCCAGCTTCACAGGCCGAGAAGGGTGGTACTGCCACAACGCAGGACCCTGAAAGCAGGCCAGGGCCCTCTAGGCCTCGGCTCTCCGGAGGACACCTGCCAAAGTGATCACAGACAACAGGGCATGGCAGACAGCAGGCTGCCTCCACTTTCGCTGTGGATGTTGGGGATGCACCAAGACATAGCAACAGAGTAAGAAAGGTTAAGAAGCTCTAGTTGCACAGCATGGGCACGCATGTCAAACACTTGTACATAACATTCACCTCTGTAAATAAACTCTCACTAATTGTACCCTTTCTATGACTCCTTGTTCTGATGAGCTGTGTTCCTGTAATCCCAACCTGAAAGCCTGATTTCTGTGCAGGAAAAAGGCAGGGTGTTCTGTCCAGGGCTTTCTCCATGTGCTTTGTGCAAGGCTCCCAGCACATTGGTGATGTCCCTTCACAGTGACTGTACACATCAGTCATGCCTGTGTGACATACAGAGCTAGCGTCACTCATTCCAATGATTGTCTATGTGTGCTCACTGCACCTTTGAGGTGAGGATGGCCCTCCAGCCCGTATGCCTCAGCCACCAGTGGCACCGAGCCTCAAGGGTACGGCTCAGGAAAAATGCCATAAGTTCAGGAGAGGTGAAACTTGCCCTGTTGCATCGCCATGATATGACCCTAGTCATTGAGAGCAAGCGAGCTGGCATCAGCCAGACAGGAGTCTGACATTCACAGAAGCTCTGTGAGGATCAATGCACCATCCACACTGCAAGTCATCATCCTCTGCAGAGTAGGGACTATGGGCAGCCACTGTGCCCCTGTGACAGGAGCGTTGTCACAGACTGTGCGTTGCCATCAGGCAGACTGGAGAGAAATGCTCACAGAAGGCATGTGAAGATAACAGGATGTCCTCACAGGATCATCACATCACCCTCCAAGAGTCTATCAGCAATGAGCACGTCCCGTGCTTGTCTGCCTCGTCAGGCCATTGCTATTGTCTCATGGCCGACATCCTCTCCCTTGAGGACCTCCCTTGTCCCCTTCCAGGTCCTCCTCTTGGAGAAACATGTAGTTCCTCCATCTCATCCTCAGGCAGTTCCTTCCCCCATTGCAACACCAGGTTATGCAAGGTGCAGCAGGCACTCTCTGCAGATTATATTGCAGGGCTCCGCCAGACGGTCCAGGCACCAGAACCTCACCTTCAACATCCCAATGGTTTGCTTCACCAAATCACGAATTGCTGAATGAGCCTCATTGTACCTTGTCTCAGCTGTACTCTGTGGCCTCTGCACAGGCGTCATCAGCCATCTCCTTAGTGGATAGCCCTTGTCCCCGAGGAGTTAACCATGCAGCTGCTGGGGACCCTGAAACATGTTAGGGTGTTAGGAAAACAAAGGTAGTTTTAAGAAATTTAGACTTGTATTGGTAAACATTGGAATTATAGTTTTAAGTGGATTGAATGTTTCTGTGCTTGGAAGACTAAAATCCTGTCGTTAGATTTATGCTGGACAAAGGTGTTTGTATGTGTAGAGGTTGGTTTCATTCCCACCATGAATCTATTGTGCTGAGAGAGGGATACGGTGTGAAGAATAATAGGCCAATAGAGGTATTCAGGTGTTGCTTAGCAATTGGAGGCCCTTTTAAGGGAAAAAGCTTTTTGTTCTTCATTTTGGCTGGATACATTGTAGTTGGAGACAGGGCACCAGGAGTGAACATTTCTCAATTCTGCCAGGTGAAACTGGACAGGACAAGGGAGTTGCAAAGATGCAGGCTTGCTAAGGAACAAGTTACAATTCAGATAACCAGAGAATTGGGACGGAAAGAATGTCTTAACACAATCAGAGTTAAGGGAACAGAAACCAAAAAATTGTTCAGAAGAATTCAAGAAAGAGTAAATAAAGTGTTCCGAGTTAAAGAGACAGTTGCAATAACCAAATGTAAAGTGGGACAGCAGATTTCAGAAGTAAATGAAATGTTTGATGCCATTTTACTTGAGCTGAGGAATCGAGAGTTGAAACAATTGTGAACAGTTTGTATAGCAGTCAACGTAAAGGGGAGTTGATAATCCCGGACTGGATTTGCTGTTAAAAGTGAAGCAGGAGCTTTATTTAAAAGTCTCATTTGAAAAACCCGGACAGGTTTTCAGAGTACAAATAGCGAAAGGAAAACATTGTGAGAGAAGATTTTAAAGTGTGTTTTTGGGAGTGGAGTTTGGAAACCCTCATGTGACAATCATTTGGGGGGATTCTGAGGAGAAATCAACAGACACTAACTCGGGTTCAGAGCAGAGTGAGTATATTTGACCGCAGTCAATTTCTGTGCTTAAAGGGACTGTGTGTTAATGAGGCTATTGAAGCTTAAGATACACTTCGTAATCTGTGTTAATCTTAAAATCTGTGTGCATTTGTTCAGCTAAGGGGCATAAGGGGTATTGTATCATAATGCAATCTTTTCATGTTTAATAATTTTTTCCCTTGGTGTTGAAACTAATTAGCAATCCTCCAATTTTGTTTCTCCATGTTTTATTTTAAAAAAGTAAAAGTTACTGCCTTTTGAGCCAGGGTTCCATTCTGGGATTTTTCCCATCTTGTTACAACACCAACTAGGATCATAACAAGGTATCTGAGAGCAGCTCAGAATGTAGGAGCCCTGTATGCTCCTTGGGAATTGAGCACACACCTGCAGGATGCATTTGGTGTGATCGTATACCAGCTGAATATTCAGCGAGCAGAAACCCTTATGGTTCACAGTTCGAGAGATCTGAGTGCCACGTGAGTGCAGTCGATGACACCCTGCACCTGTGGAAAGCCAGAGATTTGTGCAAAACTCATTGCACATGCATCATGGCTTGCTTGATTCATAGATTCATAGAGGTTTACAGTATGGAAACAGGCCTTTCGGCCCAACCTGTCCATGCCACCCAGTTTTTACCACGAAGCTAGTCCCAATTGCCCGCATTTAGCCCAAATCCCTCTATACCCATCTTACCCATGTAACTGTTTAAATGCTTTTAAAAAGACAAAATTGTACCCACCTCTGGCAGCTCATTCCAGACACTCACCACCCTCTGAGAAAAAATTGCTCCTCTGGACCTGTTCGTATCTCTCCCCTCGCACCTTAAACCTATGCCCTCTAGTTTTAGACTCTCCTACCTTTGGGAAAAGATGTTGACTATCTAACTGATCTATGCCCCTCATTATTTTATAGATCTCTATAAGATCACCCCTAAGCTTCCTACGTTCCAGGGAAAAAAGTCCCAATCTATCCAGCCCCTCCTTCTAAATCAAACCATCAAGTCCCAGTAGCATCCTAGTAAATCCTTTCTACACTTTTTCTGGTTTATTAATATCCTTTCTATAATAGGGTGACCAGAACTGTACACAGCATTCCAAGTGTGGCCTCACTAATGTCTTGTACAACTTCAACAAGACATCCCAACTCCTGTATTCAATGTTCTGACCAATGAAACCAAGCATGCCGATTGCCTTCTTCACCAGCCTAACCACCTGTGACTCCACTTTCAAGGACCTAAGAATCTGTACCCCTAGATCTCTTTGTTCTATAACTCTCCCCAATGCCCTACCATTAACAGAGTAAGTCCTACCCCGATTCGATCTACCAACATGCATCACCTCACATATATCTAAGTTAAACTAGACTGCCCTTGCGAAGATGGCGTCTATCACCTCTTGGATTTACTTGCTTGTGGAGGCTTGTGAAATCTCAGAGGTCACCTTTGCAGCCCTGGAATGAGTCAGTGGCATAAAAATTTGAGTGTTGTTATAACTTTTAACAACACTGGCAGTGGATGCAAAATCCTGCAGAAGGTGCCAGATGTGACTAACCAGTTCCCTATACATGCATACTCTTCGGCGACCATGATTCTTGAACATCTGCAAGTATGTTAAGTGCCATCTGCAGGCCCTGGGCCTAATGAGGCATATCCAAGTGATTGCTCTCTGGGATTCATCCTCTGCATGTGGTGGAAGCTTTGCCACCTCTTCTTCATGTTTCTGCTCCCGCCTTTGGTGAGTCAGGTGCCTCTGTTGACATCTTCTTCTCTCCTGCCTTTGGCACTCACACACATAAGTTGTGCTCGAGTGGGCATAATTGCATGGCTTGTTTGACTCCAGACATGTCAATTGAGTTACAGCTGAATGATTTCAGCTGCAATGGGGTAATGATCACTGACATATCTTTCCATTAGCCTTTCCCTTGTCAACAGCCTGCCTCTAGAAGGCCCCCCCCAAGATTTGAGTGCAAGTGTCAGCTCATGATGACTGCCCACTCCACCCACCACACTGCCCCCGGCTTTGAGACCCACTGTTCGGCCATTCCAAGAAACCCAGTCCAAAGATGTGCGGGTTAGCTTGATTGGCCAGGTTAAAAATTGCCCCTTAGAGTCCTGGGATGCACAGGTTAGAGGGATTAGCGGGTAAATATGTGGGGGTGGGGCCTGGGTGGGATTGTGGTCGGTGCAGACTCGATGGGCCGAATGGCCTCCTTCTGCACTGTAGGGTTTCTATGTATCAGCAGAAGAAAAGCTCAGGAATAGTGCTATTCACACTTGACAGTCTTCTGCCTGGTCTCACCCAACTAGGCCCCGGTACCCTGGAGTCTTTCCCTTAGTACCCTGCAGTCAACCCCCTGGTCTCTCCTGAGTCTTCCCCACAGTACCCTGTAGTCAACACTCATGGTCACCCCGACTAAGCCCCTTTCAGTGTTACCCCGGTCTCCCTTGAGTCAAAGCTGGTCATCCCCAGTCAGACTCCAGCGCTCCCCAATCAACCCCCTGAAGACGTGGAGCTGCTCTGCGATCACTGCGCCCTCCAGGCCCCCATCAGAGGGCTGAACGCTTTTAGAAGACAATCATTTCTGTGCCTTTCTGACCTCAAACCACCATGGATGAAATCTGATGGGGGTGGAGAGGGGATGGGGAGCAGTATGATTCCAGAGTATGGGCCCAATAATGAAATGCAAATATATTATAATGATGTTTGACATCAGAAAGCACAGCCCGCCACAGACAGGGTGAGGGAACGGTCACAGCATGCTGATCTGTTTCTAGCTCCCACCCCCCTAGCACGCTGATCTGTTTTGGGGACTTGCTTTGCACAAACTGGCTGCAGTGTTTCCTACAATAGTGACTACATGTGAAGAGTATTTAATTGGCTGTAAAGTGCTTTAGGATCATTAGTACCTCCTTTTTT